>NC_053398.1:87165149-87198982 GCF_905171765.1 Bufo bufo | reverse complement strand
AGCTGACAAGTTACACTTATTATAGATTGTTACAACTTTGTGAGTTTACATTGGCCATACATATAACTTACATCAATTTAAACCGTATAACTTGGGGACAAACCTATCCAAAATTCACTTGAATAAGTTCAGGGGTTTAAAAGTTAGTATGGGCCATAATCCTGAGGCAAGAGGCTGATAAACAGGCCTCTCCAAAACCCAGTGGCGAGGTTGGTTTCGCCACACATCTCCCCCCCCAGGGAAGACTAACCAGATACCTGACCTCACGCCGGTCGGTACCTAAGTTAGTCTGGCAGCCCACCCACAACCCAATACTGGACCTGTTGCATTTGGTAGCCTGTCTCTGTCCAGTGAGTCCACCAAGGTTATGTTGGAAGCTGGTACTCCCGGTCTCTGTGTTGCTCCCTGGCTTAGAGTCTGGTTGTTGGAGGGGGAGATCGACTGTCTCTACCCCCTGTGCTGTAGGTGCAGAGACCACGGTCCCATCTCCACTGTTGTGGGGGTTACTGTCTCCCCCTGGTGCGTTAAGCTGCCGCTGGGGAGAGGGGGTAACGAGCTCCTCTCCCATACATACTTCCAGCCGCTGGGGAGGGCGACCAACCGTCTCCGCTCCCAATACAGTGTCCTGCTGCTGGGGAAAGGAGACTGGGCTCTCTATTCCCTGCTGGACACTCTGCCGCTGGGGGACAGGACCGACTGTCTCTGCCCCCTGTAACTCCGCCTGTCGCTGGGGAATGGAGACTGGGCTCCCAATTCCCAATAAATCACACGGCCGCTGGGGAATGGAGACTGGGCTCCCAATTCCCAAAAAATCATGCTGCTGCTGGGGGCCGGAACAACTACCTCTGCCCCCTGTAACTCAGCCTGCCGCTGGGGAGGGAGGACGCTGCTCTTCTTTCCCTGCATTTCACACTGCCTTCCCGGCATATCACTCTGCTGCTGGGTGGCAGGAACAACTACCGCTGCCCCCTGTAACTCAGCCTGCCGCTGGGGAGGGAGGACGCTGCTCTCCTCTCCCTGCACTTCACACTGCCGCTGGGGAATGGAGACTGGGCTTCCAATTCCCTGCAATTCACACTGTCGCTGGGGAACGGAGACTGGGCTCCCAATTCCCTGCTGGACACTCTGCCGCTGGGGAGGGGAGACTGAGCTCTCTCTGTCCCGCAACTGTAATTTCCGATGGAGGTCCACCCAACGTGGCAGCTGACCGTCACCTTCTGCCCGGTATAGTAGGGTCTTGAACACTAGACTCCTCACGAACTTCACGTATTTCTCAGCTGGATTGGGTCCGAAGAAGTTCAGCCGCAACCACATCATACGGTCAAATTCCTCGACAGAGTATCTGTACTCCACTGCTGGTTCCATCCTGGTGCTTTTAGGGTCGCTGTACTGAGACATGCGTTGCCCTTAAGTTGTAAAATCCAAAGAAATGGTGTCTCCTGTAGCTGTCATTCTGGCTGTAGGAACGATCCCACTGCTGCCACCAATGTAACGGACCGTTTCAGCAGACAAGGGGTTAAAATCCGTTTAGGCGATATGCCCCTTTTCTGAGAGACAGGCACAGCTACTGCAGGACACCAAACTCCCGAACTGGATACAAAGTAGCACTCCAAACTGGAACCTCACGAATAGCTGCTAGCAGACGAACAGGAATCAGCTTACACTCCTGGCAATCAGTCTCTAACAGCATACAGCGGATCCCCCCAATAACGAGACAAGGCTCCGTGTTGAGGGTCAAGCAGTGGTCTGAGGTGCTGGCACACCTAGCCTGTTTTTTATTACAGTTGTTGCAATTACAGGTCCGCCCACAGGGAGGTATAAAACAACCAAGCCCATCTGGTGTACACGCCCCTAGGGGACCAGAATGAAGACTTGTGACATAGGACAGATATGCAGCACTGTAGGATACACAGAGACAATACATTCCCCACAATGCATCATGGTTTCCTCCTCTCTGCCCTGGAGACACCCGAGGCGTAATCCAATTATCTCTCAAGACAAAGAGAAATCACCAATACACATGTGCAGAGAACAGGACAGACATCACCCTTTAACCACCTCAGCCCCCATAGCTTAAACACCCTGAAAGACCAGGCCACTTTTTACACTTCTGACCTACACTACTTTCACCGTTTATTGCTCGGTCATGCAACTTACCACCCAAATCAATTTTACATCCTTTTCTTCTCACTAATAGAGCTTTCATTTGGTGGTATTTCATTGCTGCTGACATTTTTACTTTTTTTGTTATTAACCTCCCTGGCGGTATGATTATGTCAGGAATTTTGTTCCAAAAGCGTTCCAAACCATTTTTTTGCATGGAAATTTGGTGTTATGTATTGTAGGCCTGCAATTCTTAGTAATTACTTACTTAAACCTGACCAATAAAGACTCTAGTAGACCTCTCAGATGTGATAAAGTTCGAAAAAATAAAATCATGAGTTATAATCTAATAAATAATATAATTTTATTCAGTAATGTAATAAATAATGAAATTTGTCAAACAAAAGAAAATTCAGTAAACATCCTGGGTGTGGTAAATTTTGAAACATGGGACTGCACATAGACCAACGTCACAATCAGGGCAATGGAACCTGGTTTCCTTTCGGATTTTTTTTCCATTTCCATCTCGCTTTGAGCAGCAAACTACACACATCCTTGTAGGTGCTGCCTTTTTTGCGCTTGGCGGGATGTAATCCATAAAGTGACGACCAGTCAGCCTCTCTGGGTTTACAACGTCAACAGCGCGACGTCCAGATCTGTTCACGGCCACTGATGGCGTTTGGTAGTTCACAAAAATCTGCTCCGCCACCTTCCAGATGAAGTCAGAGTGAACAAGAGGCTTGTCACTCTTTCCTCTGTGCAGTATATAGGCATTCCACAGACATTGTTCCAGGAGATGCCTGAATATTTTTTTGTAGTATTTTTTTTGTTGCTTCCGCATAGCTGGATAGAATGTCATCGCCTGATCGGCTCTATCGACTCCTCCCATGGTGTTATTATAGTCGATCACAAGTTGTGGCTTTATGACATCTTTCCCACCTCTTGTGTGGACCGTGGTAGTGGAGGTGTTATGTACTGTACTCATTAGGCACACGTCTTTTTTGTCACGCCAACGCATTGCCATCATCTTTCCTTTTTGCCAGGCCACCATTTCTCCTGTTTTCAGTTTTTTCTTGGAAAACATACATGGCAGGCCACGTCGGTTGGCCCTAACGGTTCCATATGCGTCAGTCTTGTTTTTTAGTAGAAACTCGTACAGCTCAGGCGACGTGTAAAAGTTGTCTGTTGTCACACAATACCCTTGATTGAGCAATGGTTCAAGCAGTGAAAGGACTGATGACGTTGCCATCCCATAGCCGCTGTACCTGGGGTTGAATTGTGTTCCTTTGCCGGTGTATATGATGGAATTCCATATATAGCCAGTTGTAGACTCGCAGAGCATATAGGATTTTATTCCAAACCGCGCTCTCTTGGATGCGATGTATTGAATCCAGCTGAGGCGTCCTTTGTAAGCCATCAGACTTTCATCAATGCTAATGTCTCTGTCTGGCACATAGGCCTGCTGGAAATTGGTTATGATCATTTGGAATACTTCCCAGATCTTCTTCAGTTTTGGCGCTGGATGTGTGGCTTCGTCAAATTCCTCATTGTTGGTGAAGTGTAAATTCTTCATTATGAGGGAAAATCGGTACTCGGACATGATGGTGCCAAAAAATGGGGTTGCCAGCAATTTATTGGTAGTCCAGTACCATTTCTGCAGGGGTTTCCCCACCACCCCCTGAAGAAGTATTAGCCCCAGAAATTTCCATATGTCCTCCTTACTCACCGGTTCCCATTTTCTGGTTCTGGAAAATCTGCTGTGCAGAGTAGTGGATTGCTGCTCTTTGTAGCGGTTTGTCTCCGTGACAATCTTTTCAATGACGTCATCCGTCAGAAATAATTTTAGGTACGCCAAAGGATCATTGTGATCAACGTCTACCTTCATCCCAGGCGATCCTGTAAACGGGAATCTTGGCGGTGGTACTGCATCCATACCGCAATCAATAGGGCACCAAGAGCGCACCTCACTGAGCTCAAGTGAAGATTCGTCGCTGTCGCCACTTCTCTGGTCAGAGTCGGATGACGAATCTTTCCACGAATCGCTATCGCTGTCGCTCAATTCTGCGAGGGGCTCTGTGTCGCTGTCGCTGTCAATTATCTGATCCAAACCCGCTTTGGTGATGCTAAAGTGACGCTTTGATGCCATGGTAAAAAATATATATTTTTTTTGCTTAAAAAAAACAGCTAAAAGGGCAGCCAGGGCAGTGTAGAATGATCAGATGTCAAATCTGTCAAATCTGAGGTGATAGTGTAATCTGACAGGATTCCACTGTATCACCTAACTTTATGTGTGTGTTTGACTTTTATACAATGTATTTTTTTTTTTTTTTTTGAATCTCCCGCCCAGTTCCGCCTCTGTGAGGCGCTGCGGCTCACAGAGACGAAACCAGGAAGAGAGATGAGACATCCGCCGGAGCTCTCACCGGCGATCACAGCGGGGAACATCGGGATTAGGTAAAGACACCCGCCGCTCCCTCTGCAATGTACCCCGAGCGTGACTCGGGGTTACCGCTTCTGGCAGCGAAAATTAACCCCCGAGTCACGCTCGGGAATACCGTCAGGGAGGTTAATCGAAAATTTAACGATTTTTTTTGCAAAAAAATGACATTTTTCACTTTCAGTTGTAAAATTTTGCAAAAAAAACGACATCCATATATAAATTTTGCTCTAAATTTATTGTTCTACATGTCTTTGATAAAAAAAAAATGTTTGGGTAAAAAAAAAATGGTTTGGGTAAAAGTTATAGTGTTTACAAACTATGGTACAAAAATGTGAATTTCCGCTTTTTGAAGCAGCTCTGACTTTCTGAACACCTGTCATGTTTCCTGAGGTTCTACAATGGCCAGACAGTACAAACACCCCACAAATGACCCCATTTCGGAAAGTAGACACCCTAAGGTATTCGCTGATGGGCATAGTGAGTTCATAGAACTTTTTATTTTTTGTCACAAGTTAGCGGAAAATGATGATTTTTTTTTTCTTACAAAGTCTCATATTCCACTAACTTGTGACAAAAAATAAAAACTTCCATGAACTCACTATGCCCATCAGCGAATACCTTGGGGTGTCTTCTTTCCAAAATGGGGTCACTTGTGGGGTAGTTATACTGCCCTGGCATTCTAGGGGCCCAAATGTGTGGTAAGGAGTTTGAAATCAAATTCTGTAAAAAATGGCCGGTGAAATCCGAAAGGTGCTCTTTGGAATGTGGGCCCCTTTGCCCACCTAGGCTGCAAAAAAGTGTCACACATGTGGTATCTCCGTATTCAGGAGAAGTTGGGGAATGTGTTTTGGGGTGTCATTTTACATATACCCATGCTGGGTGAGAGAAATATCTTGGCAAAAGACAACTTTTCCCATTTTTTCTATACAAAGTTGGCATTTGACCAAGATATTTCTCTCACCCAGCATGGGTATATGTAAAATGACACCCCAAAACACATTCCCCAACTTCTCCTAAGTACGGCGATACCACATGTGTGACACTTTTTTGCAGCCTAGATGCGCAAAGGTGCCCAAATTCCTTTTAGGAGGGCATTTTTAGACATTTGGATACCAGACTTCTTCTCACGCTTTAGGGCCCCTAGAATGCCAGGGCAGTATAAATACCCCACATGTGACCCCATTTTGGAAAGAAGACACCCCAAGGTATTCAATGAGGGGCGTGGCGAGTTCATAGAAAAAAAATAATTTTGGCACAAGTTAGCGGAAATTGACTTTTTTGATTTTTTTCTCACAAAGTCTCCCTTTCCGCTAACTTGGGACAAAAATTTCAATTTTTCATGGACTCAATATGCCCCTCAGCGAATACCTTGGGGTGTCTTCTTTCCAAAATGGTGTTATTTGTGGGGTGTTTGTACTGCCCTGGCATTTGAGGGTCTCCGCAATCATTACATGTATGCCCAGCATTAGAGCAGAGTTTCTGCTATTCTCCTTATATTGAGCATACGGGTAATGAGATTTTTTTTTTTCGTTCAGCCTATGGGCTGAAAGAAAAATATTAACGGCACAGATTTCTTCATTCGCATCGATCAATGTGGATGAAAAAATCTCTGCCAAAAAAAAAAAAGGAGGGGAAAGGCGTCTGCCAGGACATAGGAGCTCCGCCCAACATCCATACCCACTTAGCTCGTATGCCCTGGCAAACCAGATTTCTCCATTCACATCAATCGATGTAGATGAATAAATCATTGCCGGGATTTTTTATTTTTTTTATATACAAAGTGTTTGCCAAAGCATAGGAACACCGCCACCTTCTCAGCTCATATGCCTCGGCAAACGTATCTTTTACTGCAGAGGAGAAATCTCGTCTTGCAGCGCCGCATACACCGACTTGCGTGTAATCTGACAGCAGCGCAATGCTTCTGTCAGAATGCACATCAGTGCTGCAGCTAGTCGATCGGTTGGTCCACCTGGAAGGTAAAAAAAAAAAAAAAAGAAAAAACCAGGCCGCAACACAATAATTTTATTAACTTTGGAAGAGAACATAGAAACTTTAACTTTTTGAACTGAACATTAACCTTTTTGCTTACTGCTGTTTTTTTTTTTTTTTTACCTTTATAGAACAAACCTCTCCTTCCCCATGGGTCAATGTGCAAAGCGCAAATCGCCCAAAGATGTGGCGAAGTGCGTTATGCACTTTGTCCCATGTGAAAGGAGACATTTGCAGCAGCTGTGAGTGAATGGGCCCTAATAGCCCTGTGTGCCTGTCCTGGTGAGATGTGATCCCTATGCTAGGTGTACCTGTGTGTGGTACTTCCGGAAACACTCTCCTAAGCATAGGGCAGGGTGGTCAGGACAGTCAGGACAGAAATAGCGGGTGTCACGCCTTATTCCACTCCTGCTACAGACACGACATCTTTTTCGGGGTGACGGTTGGGTTGAGGTACCAGCAACGACATTGGGGAAATGTCGCTCGTGTAGACGGCTAACTACACTGGTGGATGGGGCCACGGAACCTTCTGGATACAGGAGGTTCTCGATGATCTCTTCCTGGAATTTGAGGAAGGATCGTGTTCTCCCAGCCTTACTGTAGAGAACAAAACTATTATACAGAGCCAATTGAATCAAATATACAGACACCTTCTTATACCAGCGTCTGGTTCTGCGGGAAACTAAATACAGAGACAACATCTGGTCATTGAAGTCCACCCCTCCCATGAGCAAATTATAGTCGTGGACTGAGAGGGGCTTTTCAATGACACGGGTTGCTCGCTCAATTTGGATTGTCGTGTCTGCGTGAATGGAGGAGAGCATGTAAACGTCACGCTTGTCTCTCCATTTCACCGCGAGCAGTTCTTCGTTAAACAAGGCAGCCCTCTCCCCCCTTGCAAGACGGGTGGTAACGAGCCGTTGGGGGAAGCCCCGCCGACTAGGTCGCACGGTGCCACAGGCGCAAATCCGTTCTAGAAACAAATGCCTAAAGAGGGCCACACTTGTGTAGAAATTGTCCACATAAAGATGGTACCCCTTGCCGAATAAGGGTGACACCAAGTCCCAGACTGTCTTCCCACTGCTCCCCAGGTAGTCAGGGCAACCGACCGGCTCCAGGGTCTGATCTTTTCCCTCATAGACACGAAATTTGTGGGTATAGCCTGTGGCCCTTTCACAGAGCTTATACAATTTGACCCCATACCGGGCACGCTTGCTTGGGATGTATTGTTTGAAGCCAAGGCGCCCGGTAAAATGTATTAGGGACTCGTCTATGCAGATGTTTTGCTCTGGGGTATACAAATCTGCAAATTTCTGGTTGAAATGGTCTATGAGGGGGCGAATTTTGTGGAGCCGGTCAAAAGCTGGGTGGCCTCTGGGACGGGAGGTGGTGTTGTCGCTAAAATGCAGGAAACGCAGGATGGTCTCAAATCGTGTCCTGGACATAGCAGCAGAGAACATGGGCATGTGATGAATTGGGTTCGTGGACCAATATGACCGCAATTCATGCTTTTTAGTTAGACCCATGTTGAGGAGAAGGCCCAGAAAATTTTTAATTTCGGAAACTTGGACTGGTTTCCACCGGAAAGGCTGGGCATAAAAGCTTCCCGGGTTGGCGGTTATAAATTGTGTGGCATACCGATTTGTTTCTGCCACAACTAAGTCTAAGAGCTCCGCAGTCAAGAACAGCTCAAAAAATCCCAGGGCCGAACCGATCTGAGCCGTCTCAACCCGAACTCCAGACTGGGCAGTGAAAGGGGGAACTAATGGTGCGGCTGAAGTTGGTAATTGCCAATCAGGGTTTGCCAGTACCTCAGGGATTCTAGGGGCTCTACGGGCCTGTCTGTGCGGTGGCTGCGACGGGGTAACTACTGCACGTGCCACTGTACCAGCTTCAACTGCCCTTCTGGTGCTCGCTACTTCACCATGTTGTACGGCAGTGCTGGTACTAGGTCCAGGAAGGGCTGCGCTGCTGGTGTATGCCTCACCACGTGATCCGGCAGCGACAGCCCCACTCTGCTGCTCTTGAAGCGGATCCTGCGCAACCTGTGGTCTAACGACACGGGGCCGGGTACGCCTGGTGCTATCAGGGACCTCTGCCTCCTCGTCCGAACTTTGGGTCAGAGAGCCACTGCTTTCTACAGGTTCATATTCTGACCCGCTAGATTCGTCAGATGAGGGTTCCCACTCCTCATCCGACTGGGTCAGAATCCTGTAGGCCTCTTCAGAAGAATACCCCCTGTTTGACATTTGGACTACTAAATTTAGGGGTATTCCCTGAGACTACCCAAGAAAAAAAGCAAGCCTGTCTTACAAAGGGGAGGCTAGCGATGTACCGGAGGCTGCTGTGGTTGATAAAAAAATATCAAAACTGATTTTTTTATCGCCGCAGCGCGTGTAAAGTGAATGTGCAGTGATCAAAAAATATATATTTTTTGTCACTGCGGTGGGGCGGGCATGGGTGAACGCACGTGTGGGCGACCGATCAGGCCTGATCGGGCAAACACTGCGTTTTGGGTGGAGGGCGAGCTAAGGTGACACTAATACAATTATAGATCTGACCGTGATCAGTTTTGATCACTTACAGATACTATAAAAGTACAAATGCTGATTAGCGATACGCTAAACAGTGAATAAGTGACTGCGGTGCGGTGCGGTGGGCTGGGCGCTAACTGATCCCTAAACTACCTAACCAAGGGGCCTAAACTATCCCTAAAACCTAACAGTCAATACCAGTGAAAAAAAAAAGTGACAGTTTACACTGATCACTTTTTTCCTTTCACTAGTGATTGACAGGGGGCGATCAAAGGGGTGATCAAAGGGTTAATTGGGATGCAGGGGGGTGATCTGGGGCTACAGTGTACTGTTGGTGCTACTCACAGTTCAATCTGCTCCTCTGCTGGATCCAACCGACGAAAAGGACCAGCAGAGGAGCAGACAAGCCATATAACAGATCATATTTACTAATATGATCTGTTATATGGCTTGTGATTTGTTTTTTTGAAAATCGACAGCCTGTCAGCCAATGATCGTTGCTGGCAGGCTGGTGACGAACTTGTACTTTAACTTTTGCCGGGCCGCGATGCGCATGCGCAGGCCGGCTCTGACCGAAATCTCGCGTCTCGCGAGATGACGCACGGATGCGTCCAGGAGGAATGAATCAACCACCTTCCGGACGCATCCGTGCGTTAGGCGGTCGGGAGGTGGTTAAACACACAATGGGATAATGGCACAATAGAAACACACCCAGCATTTTCCTCCCAAGCTGACAAGTTACACTTATTATAAATTGTTACAACTTTGTGAGTTTACATTGGCCATACATATAACTTACATCAATTTAAACAGTATAACTTGGGGACAAACCTATCCAAAATTCACTTGAATAGGTTCAGGGGTTTAAAAGTTAGTATGGGCCATAATCCTGAGGCAAGAGGCTGATAAACAGGCTTCTCCAAAACCCAGTGGCGAGGTTGGTTTCGCCACACACCTCCCCCCCCCGGGAAGACTAACCAGATACCTGACCTCACGCCGGTCGGTACCTGAGTTAGTCTGGCAGCCCACCCACAACCCAATACTGGACCTGTTGCATTTGGTAGCCTGTCTCTGTCCAGTGAGTCCACCAAGGTTTTGTTGGAAGCTGGTACTCCCGGTCTCTGTGTTGCTCCCTGGCTTAGAGTCTGGTTGTTGGAGGGGGAGACCAACTGTCTCTACCCCCTGTGCTGTAAGTGCAGAGACCACGATCCCATCTGCACTGTTGTGGGGGTTACTGTCTCCCCCTGGTGCGTTAAGCTGCTGCTGGGGAGAGGGGGTAACGAGCTCCTCTCCCATACATACTTCCAGCTGCTGGGGAGGGCGACCGACCGTCTCCGCTCCCAATACAGTGTCCTGCTGCTGGGGAAAGGAGACTGGGCTCTCTATTCCCTGCTGGACACTCTGCCGCTGGGGGACAGGACCGACTGTCTCTGCCCCCTGTAACTCCGCCTGCCGCTGGGGAATGGAGACTGGGCTCCCAATTCCCAAAAAATCACTCTGCTGCTGGGGGGCAGGAACAACTACCTCTGCCCCCTGTAACTCAGCCTGCCGCTGGGGAGGGAGGACGCTGCTCTCCTCTCCCTGCATTTCACACTGCCTTCCCGGCATATCACTCTGCTGCTGGGGGGCAGGAACAACTACCTCTGCCCCCTGTAACTCAGCCTGCCGCTGGGGAGGGAGGACGCTGCTCTCCTCTCCCTGCATTTCACACTGCCTTCCCGGCATATCACTCTGCTGCTGGGGGGCAGGAACAACTACCTCTGCCCCCTGTAACTCAGCCTGCCACTGGGGAGGGAGGACGCTGCTCTCCTCTCCCTGCACTTCACACTGCCGCTGGGGAATGGAGACTGGGCTCCCAATTCCCTGCAATTCACACTGCCGCTGGGGAATGGAGACTGGGCTCCCAATTCCCTGCTGGACACTCTGCCGCTGGGGAGAGGAGACTGAGCTCTCTCTGTCCCGCAACTGTAACTTCCGGTGGAGGTCCACCCAACGTGGCAGCTGACCGTCACCTTCTGCCCGGTATAGTAGGGTCTTGAACACTAGACTCCTCACGAACTTCACGTATTTCTCAGCTGGATTGGGTCCGAAGAAGTTCAGCCGCAACCACATCATACGGTCAAATTCTTCCACAGAGTATCTGTACTCCACTGCTGGTTCCATCCTGGTGCTTTTAGGGTCGCTGTACTGAGACATGCGTTGCCCTTAAGTTGTAAAATCCAAAGAAATGGTGTCTCCTGTAGCTGTCCTTCTGGCTGTAGGAACGATCCCGCTGCTTGCCACCAATGTAACGGACCGTTTCAGCAGACAAGGGGTTAAAATCCGTTTAGGCGATGTGCCCCTTTCTGAGAGACAGGCCCAGCTACTGCAGAACACCAAACTCCCGAACTGGATACAAAATAGCACTCCGAACTGGAACCTCACGAATAGCTGCTAGCAGACGAACAGGAATCAGCTTACACTCCTGGCAATCAGCCTCTAACAGCATACAGCGGATCCCCCCAATAACGACACAAGGCTCCGTGTTGAGGGTCAAGCAGTGGTCTGAGGTGCTGGCACACCCAGCCTGTTTTTTATTACAGTTGTTGCGATTACAGGTCCGCCCACAGGGAGGTATAAAACAACCAAGCCCATCTGGTGTACACGCCCCTAGGGGACCAGAATGAAGACTTGTGACATAGGACAGATATGCAGCACTGTAGGATACACAGAGACAATACATCCCCGCAATGCATCATGGTTTCCTCCTCTCTGCCCTGGAGACACCCGAGGCGTAATGGCGAGGTTGGTTTCGCCACAGTTACTATGTTACTATGTTACAACAGGTGCTGGATGTCTGCCAGAAAAATTCTAATATAAGTTTTGTCTGTAACCTAATAAACGCAGATTACTTGATCCAGCCATCTTGACTGTATCAGATTTTCTCTATGTGCACATATAACTTTCTTGGATTTGAACCACCAATAATCATAGAAATAGGAGTAATTTCCCTAACACCATTTTGGTCATTGTGCCACCCTGTGGCCTCCTCCTGATGCTGCTGCCGCCACCTCCACACTCTGTCATTGTGCCACTCGGTGGCCTCCTCATACTGCTGCCAACTCCAGACTCTGTCATTGTGCTACCCTGTGGCCTCCTCCTGATGCTGCTACTGCCACCACCTCCACACTCTGTCATTGGGCCACTCTGTGGTCTCCTCATGCTGCCGCCACCTCAAGATTCAGTCACTGTGCCACTCGGTGGCCTCCTCATGCTGCTGCAACCTCCACAATCTTTCATTGTCGTGCCACTCTGTGACCTCCTGATGCTGCCGCCACCTCCCGACTCTGTAATTGGGCCACTCTCTGGTCTCCTCATGCTGCTTCCACTTTGCTACTATGTCATAGGTCCACTCTGTGCACTTCTCATGCTGTTCCCACCCTCCCCACTTCACTACTGGGCCACTATTTTGCCTTTCGGCCTTGCCGACATCATGATTTATTTGACCTTTCTTCTGATCTGTCAGAAGGAAGGAAAAGTGAGACACACAACGGATCCTGTCTGTGTAGCAGCTGTACAGTGTTCATTTTAGGACATGGTCAGATATCATAGTCAAGTATCAAAATAATACCAAAGTGACACCTGACCCTGACACCTGACCCTGATACCTGACTCCTGACTCTCACACCTGACTCTCACATCTGAGTTTGACTTATGCTCTTCATAGGTCAGGGTCAAAGTGAGAATGAGTTATAGATATACTATGTATTTGTATTCTAAATCACACAACCAAAGTATGTCCATTGCTGAGCTTATAGCTCTGTGCCTAAAATGCTGTAAGCGAACACATTACAGTGTTATATGAGCGCATAGCTGATAGCTTAGTGGGAAAGCAATTGCCTCATACCCAGTGTTTCTGTGTTCAAAACCCCTTTAAGCCTCTAAAAATGTTTACATTTTATTAAGCCCTAGATAAGAGGCAAATTTAAATGATGTGTGATGCTGATATCTGACTTCCTTCACTTGTCAGGGTCACAAAGGATTTTAGGTTTACTGTGGTTTTGTATGCTACATCACATATATGAACAAAAATCCCAAGCTCATACAAGGCAAGCTGGTAGCTCAGTGGTAATGCCATTGCTCCATGTCCAGGGTTTCTGTGTTCCAAACCCCTTTCAGCTTCTAATTTTTTTTAACATTTTATTAAGCCCTAGATAGGAGGTGAATTTAAATGATGTGTGACGCTGATGTGTGACGCTGATATCTGACTTCCTTCACTTGTCAGGGTCACAAAGGATTTTTGGTTTACTGTGTTTTTTGGTATACTACATCTCATAGATCAAAAAAAATCACCAACTTTGGTGTCTAAAGCTATAGCTCAATGGTAAGACACTTGCTTTACATGTAGTGTTCATGGGTTTAAAACCCTTTGCAGGCTTTTAATAAAATGAATGTTTAATATTTTATTGAGCTCTAGATCAGAGACAAATTCAAGTGGTGTGTGATGTAAGTAGTCCTTTTTTATTTTATTAAGAGTACATGGGCAGCACTATAGTAAAGGGGGCCCTGTATACAGAGCTGTGTCCTGGATTATACATATCTACTGTATATATGTGTATTATACACACAGTGTGCTATAGCTTCACCACACTGAGATTTGCTCAGAAAGCTGATATACATATTACTGGTTTATCCACAGACACAATATATGATCATACAGATCGCAGTACTATGTGATAGCTTCTAAGTATAGAAAAACCATGTGGTAATGTCCCTATGTGGTAATGTTATAGCTTGGAGGTTACATTAATGGCTTTGCATGTTGAAGTCCCCAGAAAGACATATGTTTTTTTCTTTAATAACATATACTATAATAAATAATATGTCATTAACCCATAGGATACCAGCGCTGTACATGTATGTCGCTGGAAACACGGTCACAATTCCCAGCGCCGCACAGGTAAAGCGCTCTAATCGGCGGCCACAGGAGCTACTCCCGCCCGATCAGCTGCAGGGGTCCGGCAGTCACTGATAGCTGGACCCCTGCTGTATGCACCGGCATCGGTGAAAACACTGATGTCGGCTCATTAACCCTTGCACTGCCGCGGTCAGCGCTGACGGCTGCATGTGTGGTATCCTGCTGGGTGCAGGGTGTCCATCGGGTCCCCGTGGTTCTGTGACGTCAGCCTGCTGTCTAGCCCTGTCAGTCAATGGGGGAGGGGTTTGTGTGCAGAGCACAGGGGGTGTTGCAGAGCAATGCTCAGAATATTTAGCCCCGCCTCTGAGTGCTCGAATTGTTTATTTGCATATGAATAAAAACACAGATATATCTGCAACTATTTATCATACATAATCAGCATAATGAGCCCTACCTGGCAGTATGTATGGTCTAATTGGGTTGGTTCTGGTGACAGAGCCTCTTTAACTTCTTATGGACACAGCGCGTACCTGTGTATTTCCGATCACCGCTGTGCGGCGGGAAGTGTTAGGAACGGTGTGCCTGCTGAAATCATTCAGAAGGCACCCTGTGACAATGCCGATCGCCCCCATATTGGCGATCGCTGCTAACCGCAGGTCAATTCAGACCTGTGGTTTGCAACATTTCCTGGTTATTCAGGTCTCCGGTGACCCGGAATAGGAGGGTGATCGGTGGTGTAATATACACCACCAATCACCCTCCGTAGATCCTGTGAGGTGGCGGTGATGGAGGGTGAGGATGAGGGTGAGGATCGCCTGTGATTGGCTGGAGGGACTGGACCTGGAGATAACGTCCTGGAGCTCCACTCTCCCAGCCCACAGACTTCTGTGTGAGCAAGGAGAGAGGAGCCCTGTTTCGGTCCATCTGCATCCCAGCTTCCCCCCCCCCCCCATATTTTGGGGCACATTTTCTTTCTTTTTGTAACTGCGCTGACTGTGGCTGGCACTCTTAGCTGTAAAAGAGCGCCTGGCCACTGTTAGCGCATTGCCCACCCCACCGCTGATTATATTGACACTGCTGATCAGCGAGTTTTTGGGCTGTAAGCTATTTTTCGGGGATTCTGTTAGGTTAGGGTGGGTTAGGGTAGGGTATACATAAAAACACACCGCCCCCCTTCCCCCACACACTAAATAAAGTTTTACACACACACGCACTCCCCTTTAGCGTTCTAAGATGGCCGCCGGATGTTCTCGGCCGAGGAGGCATACGCCTAGCTGCTCTCCGACTCCGAGAGCCCCAGTGAGGACGAGGATGACCCCACTTTCCTGTTGTCATCCTCGTTCTCCTCATCATCTAGTGATGATGATGAGCCCCCAAGGCGGTGGAGACGCCGCCCGGCGGAGCCATGCCAGGAACCCTGTGGCCCGTACTAGTTTTCCAGCCCACCAGGCAAGTTCACCTGAACCCTCTACCGGTGAACTTGGCTGGAGTACCCCAGAGGATTTTGAGCCCTTGATTCCTGACTTTGTTGGCAAACCAGGAATCCAGATTCGCACAGTGGGCTTCACTAAATATGACAAATTTTAGGTTTTTTTTCAGTGAACAATTTGTGAAACTGATGGTGGAGCAAATGAACTTGTTCGCCCAACAATTTATTGCTCAACACCAGGGCTCCTTTTTGGCTAGGTCCGGTGGCTGGACTCCAGTCAGTGCAGCCAAGATGAGGACGTTTTGGGGCCTCGTGCTGCACATGGGCCTAGTCAAAAAACCCAGTGTCAGGCAGTACTGGAGTGGGGACGTCCTCTACCAGACCCCACTTTACATATCAGGTTTGAGGCCACCTGGAAATGCCTGCATTATGCCCCCCCAAGGTGATCCTGCCTATGACCGCCTGTACAAAATCAGGCCGGTCATCGATCGCTTCGGGGCCAAATTTTTGGAGGCCTATGTACCTGGAAGGGAGGTCGCTGTTGACGAGTCTCTCATTGCTTTCAAGGTGAGACTCAGTTTCCGCCAGTACATTCCCACTAAGCGGGCGAGGTATGACGTGAAGCTGTACAAACTTTGTGAGAGTACCTCAGGGTACACTTACAGTTTCGTGTGTACGAGGGGCGAGATTCCTGTATTGAACACCCAGAATGTCCCCCCACTCTGGGTGTTAGCAGGAAACTTGTGTGGGACCTTATGCACCCACTGCTAGATAAGGGTTACCACCTGTACGTGGATAACTTTTATACTAGTATCCCCTTGTTCCAGTCCCTCGCCGCCAGATCCACGTCCGCTTGTGGGACCGTGCGGAAAAGTCAACAAGGCCTCCCTACCCACCCCCTCCAGGTACCTATCCCCAGGAGTAAGACCCGTGCCCTTACCAGTGGAAACCTGTTGCTGGTCAGATATAAGGACAAGAGGGATGTCCTTGTACTGTCCACAATTCACGGTAACGGCATCACCCCTGTCCCTGTGCGAGGTACCACGGCACCAGTCCTCAAGCCCGATTGTATTGTGGACTACAATCGGTATATGGGAGGAGTTGATCTTTCTGATCAAGTCCTCAAGCCATATAACGCCATGCGCAAAATACGAGCATGGTACAAACAAGTTGCGGTCTACTTGATGCAGGTTGCCTTGTACAACTGTTTTGTGCTGGCAACACAGGGAAATTCCTTCAGTTCTATGAGGCAGTCCTCAAGGCCCTGATCTTTTCTGACAGGGAAAGAGCAGGCCGGAGTACCTCAGGAACTGGAGGCGCCCGGATCCAGGTGTGGTCCCCCATACTGGAAAGAAGGGACGGTGCCCAAAAAAAAGAGTGCAGAGTGTGTAACAGGAGGGGGAAATGGAAGGACACCACCACTCAGTGTGACACGTGCCCCGATCATCCGGGCCTCTGTATTGACGGTTGCTTTAGGGAGTACCACACTTCCATGGAGTACTAAATTTATAATCCCCTTCCCCCATTTTAATTTATTTCTCCACAGTCTTCACAGGAATAGCTGCAAAGTGGAGGAGAAAATTTAAAATCTCCTTTTTTTACACTAACATGTTCTTGTAGCCCCTTTTATTTCATTTTTACAAGGGGTAATAGGAGGAAAAAAAATAAAAAATTTGTAGCCCAATTTCTCCCGAGTAAGGACATACCCCATATGTGGACGTAAAGTGCTCTGCGGGCGAACTACACGGCTCAGAAGAGAAGGAGCGCCATTGGGATTTTGACTCAGGAGAAATTGGTATATGAGGTATTTTTTGACTCGGGAGAAATTGGGCTATAAACTGTTGGGCGAACAAGTTTGTTTGCTCCACCGTCAGATTCACAAATTGTTCACTGAAAAAAAAACTAAAAATGTCATATTCAGTGAAGCCCACTGTGCGAATCTGGATTCCTGGTTTGCCAACAAAGTCAGGAATCAAGGGCTCAAAATCCTCCGGGGTTCTCCAGCCAAGTTCACCGGTAGAGGGCTCAGGTGAACTTGCCTGGTGAGCCGGAAAACTAGTACGAGCCCCAGGGCTGCTCATACTAGTGTGGGTCACAGGGTCTCCGGCATGGGGGGCTCCTGGCTCCACCTGGCGGCGTCTCCGCCGCCTTGGGGGCTCATCATCATCACTAGATGATGAGGAGAACGAGGATGACAACAAGAAAGTGGGGGTCATCCTTGTCTTCACTGGGGCTCTCGGAGTCGGAGAGTAGCTGGGCGTATGCCTCCTCGGCTGAGAACATCCGGCGGGCCATCTTAGAACGCTAAAGGGGAGTGCATGTGTGTGTAAAACTTTTTTTTAGTGTGGGGGGGGGCCGTGTGTTTTTATGTATACCCTACCCTAACCCACCCTAACCTAACAGAATCCCAAAAAATGGCTTACAGCCCAAAAACTCGCTGATCAGCGGTATCAAGCTGATCAGCGGTGGGGTGGGCGATGCGCTAACAGTGGCCAGGCGCTCTTTTACGGCTAAGAGTGCCAGCCACAGTCAGCGCACCTACAAATAGAAAAAAAATGCGATTGCGCCCCAAAATATGTGGGGGGAGGGGCAAGCTGCAGCACCCCTGGGGGGACGGGGGTCGCACAAGGTGCTGTGGACCCCAGACACCCTCAGATCCGGGTGCTGAACACAAAAAAAAAACTTTATTTTTTTTACTACCCCTGCCTAACCTAAAGCTCTCCCTAAATGTTTATATGTCAGATGGCACTTTATGGGGTCTCAAGGGCCACGGATGGCGGCGGATCGTGTGGGATGCAGATGGACTGACACGGGGCTCCTCTCTCCTTGCTCACACAGAAGTCTGTGGGCGGGGAGAGTGGAGCTCCAGGACGTTATCTCCAGGTCAGTCCCTCCAGCCAATCACAGGCGATCCTCATCCTCACCCTCCGTCACCGCCACCTCACAGGATCTACGGAGGGTGATTGGTGGTGCATATTACACCACCGATCACCCTCCTATTCCAGGTCACCGGAGACCTGAATAACCAGGAAATGCTGAAAACCGCAGGTCTGAATTGACCTGCGGTTAGCAGCGATCGCCGATACGGGGGGGGGGGGGGGGGGTCACAGGACCCCCCTTGGCATTGTCACAGGGTGCCTTCTGAATGATTTCAGCAGGCACACCGTTCCTAACACTGCCCGCCGCACAGCGGTGATCGGAAATACACAGGTACGCCCTGTGTCCATAAGAGGTTAAAGAGACTCTATCACCAGAATCAACACTATTAGACCATACATACTGCCTGCTAGGGCTCATTATGCTGATTATGTATGATAAATAGCTTCAGAGATATCTGTGTTTTTATTCATATGCAAATAAACAATTCGAGCACTCAGAGGCGGGGCTGAATATTCTGAGCATTGCTCTGTAACACCTCCTGTGCTCTGCACACCCCCCCTCCCCCATTGACTGACAGGGCTAGACAGCAGGCTAACGTCACAGCACCACGGGGACCCGATGGACACCCTGCACCCAGCAGGATACCACACATGCAGCCGTCAGCTCCTGTGGCTGCCCGATCATAACGCTGTACCTGTACGGCGCTGGGAATTGTGACCGTGTTTCCAGCGACATACATGTACAGCATTGGTATCCTATGGGTTAATGACATATTATTTATTATAGTATATGCTATTAAAGAAAAAAACATATGTCTTTCTGGGGACTTCAACATGCAAAGCCATTAATGTAACCTCCAAGCTATAACATTAGCACATGTTTTTTCTATACTTAGAAGCTATCACATAGTACTGCGATCTGTATGATCATATATTGTGTCTGTGGATAAACCAGTAATATGTATATCAGCTTTCTGAGCAAATCTCAGTGTGGTGAAGCTATAGCACACTGTGTGTATAATACACATATATACAGTAGATATGTATAATCCAGGACACAGCTCTGTATACAGGGCCCCATTTACTATAGTGCTGCCCATGTACTCTTAATAAAATTAAAAAGGACTACTAACATCACACACCACTTGTATTTGTCTCTGATCTATAGCTCAATAAAATATAAAATATAAATTTTATTAAAAAACTGTAAGGGGTTTTGAACCAATGAACACTACATGCAAAGCAAGTGTCTTACCACTGAGCTATTTTTTTAGAGGCTGTAAGGGGTTTTGAACACAGAAACCGTGGACATGGGGCAATGGCATTATCACTGAGATACCAGATCGCCTTGTATGAGCTTGGGATTTTTGTTCATCTATGTGATGTAGTATATAAAACCACAGTAAACCTAAAATCCTTTGTGACCCTGACAAGTGAAGGAAGTCAGATATCAGCGTCACACATCATTTAAATTTGCCTCTTATCTAGGGCTTAATAAAATGTAAACATTTTTTGAGGCTTAAAGGGGTTTTGAACACAGAAACACTGGGTATGAGGCAATTGGTTTACCACTGAGCTATCAGCTATGTGCTCATATAACACTGTAATGTGTTAGCTTACAGCATTTTAGGCACAGAGCTATAAGCTCAGCAATACACGTACTTTGGTTGTGTAATTTAGCATACAAATACATAGTATATCTATAACTCATTCTCACTTTGACCCTGACCTATGAAGAGCATAAGTCAAACTCAGGTGTGAGAGTCAGGTGTGAGAGTCAGGTGTGAGAGTCAGGTGTCAGGGTCAGTGTCAGGTGTCAGTGTCAGGTGTCAGGTGTCAGGGTCAGGGTCAGGGGTCAGGGTCAGGGGTCAGGGGTCAGGGTCAGGTGTCACATTGGCATTATTTTGATACTTGACTATGATATGTGACCATGTCCTAAAATGAACACTGTACAGCTGTAAGGCCTGTATGGTCCCATCAGAATTGGCTTATGATTTGGTAGCCAAAAGCAGGAGTGGGTACAAAACACAGAAGACATGCAAATATTCCATTCACGTGTCATTTCTGTTTTACATCCACTCCTTTTTTTTGGGCATTAGAAATACTGATGGATTATTGAGCAAATGCTGACCGAGTGAAGGCGTATGCTCCACAGACAGGATCCGTTTTTTGTGGGTTATTGTTCTGACAGATCAGAGAATGGGCAAATTAATCAGTGACGTCAACACAAACTTACTGCTGACACCGTCTCCACTCTGTCGGGGGGCTCTACTTGTATAGTGTTTAATAGAACAGGTTCTGTAGACATCTATGTGGAATCAGCTGGCGACGGTGTAAAAGGAGTGCGCTTCTTCTTGGCGCTAACATCGACCTGTAAGGCTGAGTTCATACTTTAGTTATTTGGTCAGTTTTGGCCCTGTGACTGCCCTAATAAATGAAGTGTGCAGTGATTTTAAGAGCAACTCCTGTCATCTGCATGTTATATGGACTCACAGTATTATCTCACTACCAAAGCAGACTCCCTATGCCTGTTACTGCAAGGCACAGTGTTCTACATTACTATAAAGGCTCTCTGCAGCCAGGAAATAGCTGTTTTTTAACGTAATTCAGCGCGAATATATTCAGATCGAACCAAATAGAATTTTTGAAAAATTTGCAATACGCCCACGGGGGACACACGTTCGTGTGAAAGAGGCCTAACACAGGAAATGAGCTCCCAGAATTCTTCTTGTGCATCTAGTCCGCAAAATGCAGTTTGTATTTCTAAATGCATACTACTTCTATTTGTCAAAAACAGTCACGTGAAAATAAAATGGAGCTATAATTGCATTCAATTGGTCTTCTTTACCAATGACAAAGTAGCACACCTCTAAAGCATGGACTCTAACTGATCCAAATAATATTGGTTATGTTGAACCTCAAATAGTCAAAATATAAGACTAAACAATATATTATAAAAAAAGTACATCTTTATTAATCTTACAATTATAAACCTTGCAATATAAAAGGCATATAATCAAATAATGCAAACATTCACCCACACACTAAAGGGTGCCAAAATGGAACAAATACAATGACCAATAGATATAACCATAAAGTGGTAGAGATGTCAATATGTAAATAGTCAATATCTTTCACATAAGGCTACTTTCACACCTGTGTTAGGTGCGGATCCGTCTGGTATCTGCACAGACGGATACGCACCATAATGCAAACGATTGTATCCGTTCAGAACGGATCCGTCTGCATTTTTTTTTGTTCATGATAATGCAAACTGATCCGTTTTGACTTACATTGAAAGTCAATGGGAGGCGGATCCGTTTTCAATTGCACCATAATGTGTCAGTGAAAACGGATCCGTCCCCATTGACTTACATTGTAAGTCAGGACGGATCCGTTTGGCTCCGCATCGTCAGGCGGACACCAAAACACTGCAAGCAGCGTTTTGGTGTCCGCCTCCAGAGCGGAATGGAGGCTAAACGGAGGCAAACTGATGCATTCTGAACGGATCCTTATCCATTCAGAATGCATTGGGGCTAAACTGATCCGTTTTGGGCCGCTTGTGAGAGCCCTGAAACGGATCTCACAAGCGGACCCAGAAATGCCAGTGTGAAAGTAGCCTAAGCAGTAATAAGTCATTAAAAGTATTTAAAAACCACCAGTAAAAAGATCATGCAAAAGTTCAATATAATGACCAAATGATGCCACCCACATGCTGTTTCGCAGTCGCTGCTATTAAAGGCTTGGGTCAAATAAAATAAAATCTGTGTAAAATATTGCTCAATCAGTGACTTTCTTTTTGAGGCATATTTGAAAACAAAAATATCAATAAAAAAACAGGTAGAAGAAAATGGGAGGGAAGGTGAGGGGGGAAAGGCATAGGCGTCGCTACAGGGGGGCAAGGGGGGACATTTTCCCCCCCTAGGTAATTCCTTGCCCCCTTGCGTGTCCCCCGCTAATGCTGACTGACGCCTGGGTGACGGTCTGTACTAGTAACAGTAGTTAGGGTGGCCACGGCGACTCTCGGCGACGGCAAGACTACTGTAAGGTAAAGGGCACTTTAAGTATACTCACATAATCCGAAGTCACTGCGCAGAGCGCACTGACGTCACACGCTGCCTGCAGATTCGTGCCAGTCAATTCTGGTTTGCAGGTGCGGCGGCCCGGCGGGAAGTGGAAGGAGAAACAAACAACAGACTCTCAGGAGCGCAGCTGTGCTGAGGTAGTCAGGGCTGCTGCTCCAGTGCTTCTACTGGTCTGAGTCTCTGAGACTGAAAAACTTTGCTGTGGCCGCCTTATCTGAATGTCATCATGTTGCAGTATTGTCCCACCGGGAGGGTAACTTTGGTTTCCATCTGGTCTGGATTAATCCCATGTTCTATCCTCCCAGATCAACAGTAAAGACGATAATGGCGTGTTGGTGGGAATTTGCCAATGGATTGCTGAAACTGAAAGGGGGGAAAGTTTGTTAACCACTTCAGCCCCCAGTGCTTAAACACCCTGAAAGACCAGGCCACTTTTTACACTTCTGCACTACACTACTTTCACCATTTATTGCTCGGTCATGCAACTTACCACCCAAATGAATTTTACCTCCTTTTCTTCTCACTAATAGAGCTTTCATTTGGTGGTATTTCATTGCTGCTGACATTTTTACTTTTTTTGTTATTAATCAAAATTTAACGATTTTTTTGCAAAAAAATGACATTTTTCACTTTCAGTTGTAAAATTTTGCAAAAAAAACTACATCCATATATAAATTTTGCTCTAAATTTATTGTTCTACATGTCTTTGATAAAAAAAAAAATGTTTGGGTAAAAAAAAAAAATGGTTTGGGTAAAAGTTATAGCGTTTACAAACTATGGTACAAAAATGTGAATTTCCGCTTTTTGAAGCAGCTCTGACTTTCTGAGCACCTGTCATGTTTCCTGAGGTTCTACAATGCCCAGACAGTACAAACACCCCACAAATGACCCCATTTCGGAAAGTACACACCCTAAGGTATTCGCTGATGGGCATAGTGAGTTCATAGAACTTTTTATTTTTTGTCACAAGTTAGCTAAAAATGATGATTTTTATTTTTATTTTTTCTTACAAAGTCTCATATTCCACTAACTTGTGACAAAAAATAAAAAGTTCTATGAACTCACTATGCCCATCAGCGAATACCTTGGGGTCTCTTCTTTCCAAAATGGGGTCACTTGTGGGGTAGTTATACTGCCCTGGCATTCTAGGGGCCCAAATGTGTGGTAAGGAGTTTGAAATCAAATTCTGTAAAAAATGACGAGTGAAATCCGAAAGGTGCTCTTTGGAATATGGGCCCCTTTGCCCACCTAGGCTGCAAAAAAGTGTCACACATCTGGTATCTCCGTATTCAGTAGAAGTTGGGGAATGTGTTTTGGGGGGTCTTTTTACATATACCCATGCTGGGTGAGAGAAATATCTTGGCAAAAGACAACTTTTCCCATTTTTTTATACAAAGTTGGCATTTGACCAAGATATTTATCTCACCCAGCATGGGTATATGTAAAAAGACACCCCAAAACACATTCCCCAACTTCTACTGAATACAGAAATACCAGATGTGTGACACTTTTTTGCAGCCTAGGTGGGCAAAGGGGCCCATATTCCAAAGAGCACCTTTCGGATTTCACTCGTCATTTTTTACAGAATTTGATTTCAAACTCCTTACCACACATTTGGGCCCCTAGAATGCCAGGGCAGTATAACTACCCCACAAGTGACCCCATTTTGGAAAGAAGACACCCCAAGGTATTCCGTGAGGGGCATGTGGTATCTCCGTATTCAGTAGAAGTTGGGGAATGTGTTTTGGGGTGTCTTTTTACATATACCCATGCTGGGTGAGATAAATATCTTGGTCAAATGCCAACTTTGTATAAAAAAATTGGAAAAGTTGTCTTTTGCCAAGATATTTATCTCACCCAGCATGGGTATATGTAAAAAGACACCCCAAAACACATTCACCAACTTCTACTGAATACGGAGATACCACATGTGTGACACTTTTTTGCAGCCTAGGTGGGCAAAGGGGCCCAAATTCCTTTTAGGAGGGCATTTTTAGACATTTGGATACCAGACTTCTTCTCACGCTTTGGGGCCCCTAAAATGCCAGGGCAGTATAAATACCCCACATGTGACCCCATTTTGGAAAGAAGACACCCCAAGGTATTCAATGAGGGGCATGACGAGTTCATAGAAAAAAAAAATTTTTGGCACAAGTTAGCGGAAATTGATTTTTTAATTTTTTTTCTCACAAAGTCTCCCTTTCTGCTAACTTGGGACAAAAATTTCAATCTTTCATGGACTCAATATGCCCCTCAGCGAATACCTTGGGGTGTCTTCTTTCCAAAATGGTGTTATTTGTGGGGTGTTTGTACTGCCCTGGCATTTTGAGGGTCTCCGCAATCATTACATGTATGCCCAGCATTAGGAGTTTCTGCTATTCTCCTTATATTGAGCATACAGGTAATGAGATTTTTTTTTTCCGTTCAGCCGCTGGGCTGAAAGAAAAAAATGAACGGCACAGATTTCTTCATTCGCATCGATCAATGTGGATGAAAAAATCTCTGCCAAAAAAAGAAAAAGGAGGGGAAAGGCGTCTGCCAGGACATAGGAGCTCCGCCCAACATCCATGCCCACTTAGCTCGTATGCCCTGGCAAACCAGATTTCTCCATTCACATCAATCGATGTGGATGAATAAATCATTGCCGGGATTTTTTTTTTTATATATACAAAGTGTTTGCCAAAGTATATGAACACCGCCACCTCCTCAGCTCATATGCCTCGGCAAACGTATCTTTTACTGCAGAGGAGAAATCTCGTCTTGCAGCGCCGCATACACCGACTTGCGTGTAATCTGACAGCAGCGCAATGCTTCTGTCCGAATGCACATCAGTGCTGCAGCTAGTCGATCGGTTGGTCCACCTGAAAGGTAAAAAAAACAAACAAAAAAGAAAAAACCAGGCCGCAACGCAATAAATTAATTAACTGTTGAACAGAACATAGAAACTTTTTTTAAACTTTTTTAACTGAACGTTTAACTTTTTTACTTACCGGTATTTTTTTTTATGTTTAGTTTTTTTTACCTTTATAGAACAAACCTCTCCTTCCCCATGGGACAATGTGCAAAGCGCAAATCGCCCAAAGATGTGGCGAAGTACGTTATGCACTTTATCCCAGGTGAAAGGAGAGGTTTGCAGCAGCTGTGAGTGAATGGGCCCTAATAGCCCTGTGTGCCTGTCCTGGTGAGATGTGATCCCTATGCTAGGTGTACCTGTGTGTGGTACTTCCGGAAACACTCTCCATAGCATAGGGCAGGGTGGTCAGCACAGTCAGGACAGAAATAGCGGGTGTCACGCCTTATTCCACTCCTGCTACAGACACAACATCTTTTTCGGGGTGACGGTTGGGTTGAGGTACCAGGAACGACACTGGAGAAATGTCGCTCGTGTAGACGGCTAACTACACTGGTGGATGGGGCCACGGAACCTCCTGGGTAAAGGAGGTTCTCGATGATCTCTTCCTGGAATTTGAGGAAGGATCCTGTTCTCCCAGCCTTACTGTAGAGAACAAAACTATTGTACAGCGCCAATTGAATCAAATATACAGACACCTTCTTATATCAGCGTCTGGTTCTGCGGGAAACAAAATACGGAGACAACATCTGGTCATTGAAGTCCACCCCTCCCATGAGCGCATTATAGTCGTGGACACAGAGGGGCTTTTCAATGACACGGGTTGCTCGCTCAATTTGGATTGTCGTGTCTGCGTGAATGGAGGAGAGCATGTAAACGTCACGCTTGTCTCTCCATTTCACCGCGAGCAGTTCTTCGTTACACAAGGCAGCCCTCTGCCCCCTTGCAAGACGGGTGGTTACAAGCCGTTGGGGGAAGCCCACGCGACTAGTTCGCGCGGTGCCACAGGCGCAAATCCGTTCTAGAAACAAATGCCTAAAGAGGGCCACACTTGTGTAGAAATTGTCCACATAAAGATGGTACCCCTTGCCGAATAAGGGTGACACCAAGTCCCAGACTGTCTTCCCACTGCTCCCCAGGTAGTCAGGGCAACCGACCGGCTCCAGGGTCTGATCTTTTCCCTCATAGATCCGAAATTTGTGGGTATAGCCTGTGGCCCTTTCACAGAGCTTATACAATTTGACCCCATACCGGGCACGCTTGCTTGGGATGTATTGTTTGAAGCCAAGGCGCCCGGTAAAATGTATTAGGGACTCGTCTACGCAGATGTTTTGCTCAGGGGTATACAAATCTGCAAATTTCAGGTTGAAATGGTCTATGAGGGGCCGAATTTTGTGGAGCCGGTCAAAAGCAGGGTGGCCTCTGGGACGGGAGGTGGTGTTGTCGCTAAAATGCAGAAAACGCAGGATGGTCTCAAATCGTGTCCTGGACATAGCAGCAGAGAACATGGGCATGTGATGAATTGGGTGCGTTGACCAATATGACCGCAATTCATGCTTTTTTGTCAGACCCATGTTGAGGAGAAGGCCCATAAAAATTTTAAGTTCGGAAACTTGGACTGGTTTCCACCGGAAAGGCTGGGCATAATAGCTTCCCGGGTTTGCGGTTATAAATTGTGTGGCATACTGGTTGGTCTCTGCCACGACTAAGTCCAAGAGCTCCGCAGTCAAGAACAGCTCAAAAAATCCCAGGGCCGAACCGATTTGAGCCGTCTCAACCCGAACTCCAGACTGGGCGGTGAAAGGGGGAACTACTGGTGCGGCTGAAGTTGGTGACTGCCAATCAGGATTTGCCAGCACCTCAGGGACTCTAGGGGCTCTACGGGCCTGTCTGTGCGGTGGCTGCGACGGGGTAACTATTGCACGTGCCACCGTACCAGCTTCAACTGCCCTTCTGGTGCTCGCTACTTCACCAGGTTGTACGGCAGTGCTGGTACTAGGTCCAGGAAGGGCTGCGCTGCTGGTGTATGCCTCACCACGTGATCCGGCAGCGACAGCCCCACTCTGCTGCTCTTGAAGCGGATCCTGCGTAACCTGTGGTCTAGCGACATGGGGCCGGGTACGCCTGGTGCTGCCAGGGACCTCAACCTCCTCGTCCGAACTTTGGGTCAGAGAGCCACTGCTTTCTACAGGTTCATATTCTGACCCGCTAGATTCGTCAGATGAGGGTTCCCACTCCTCATCCGACTGGGTCAGAATCCTGTAGGCCTCTTCAGAAGAATACCCCCTGTTTGACATTTTGGACTACTAAATTTAGGGGTATTCCCTGAGACTACCGAAGAAAAAAAGCAAGCCTGTCTTACAAAGGGGAGGCTAGCGAAGTACCGGAGGCTGCTGCGGTTGATAAAAAATATCAAAACTGATTTTTTTATCGCCGCAGTGCGTGTAAAATGAATGTGCAGTGATCAAAAAATATATATTTTTTGTCACTGCGGTGGGGCGGGTGTGGGAGAACGCACGTGTGGGCGACCGATCAGGCCTGATCGGGCAAACACTGCATTTTGGGTGGAGGGCGAGCTAAGGTGACACTAATACTATTATAGATCTGACCGTGATCAGTTTTGATCACTTACAGATACTATAAAAGTACAAATGCTGATTAGCGATACGCTAAACAGCGAATAAAAGTGACTGCGGTGCGGTGGGGTGGGCGCTAACTGACGCTAACTACCTAACCAAGGGGCCTAAACTATCCCTAAAACCTAACAGCCAATACCAGTGAAAAAAAAAAAGTGACAGTTTACACTGATCACTTTTTTTCCTTTCACTAGTGATTGACAGGGGCGATCAAAGGGGTGATCAAAGGGTTAATTGGGGTGCAGGTGGGTGATCTGGGGCTAAGGTGTAGTGTTTGGTGTACTCACAGTTCAGTCTGCTCCTGTGCTGGATCCAACCGACGAAAAGGACCAGCACAGGAGCAGACAAGACATATAACAGATCATATTTACTAATATGATCTGTTATATGACTTTTGATTGGATTTTTTGAAAATCGCCAGCCTGCCAGCCAATGATCGTTGCTGGCAGGCTGGTGACGAAATACTTCTTTTAATTTTGCCGGCCCGCGATGCGCATGCGCGGGCCGGCTTTGAGCGAAATCTCGCGTCTCGCGAGATGACGCGTATATGCGTGACTCTGCGCAGCGCTGCCACCTCCGGAACGCGATCCTGCGTTAGGCGGTCCGGAGGTGGTTAATTGAGGGGGGGGGGGGACTGTCACTGTAATAACTAGGTTGGAAATTAGGTACTAACTGTTCTGTGCTGTGGGCCGCCGGGAATTGCTGAAAGGGGTTAATAAATTATGGGGGACTGCTGAGGGGTTAATAACTATTGTAACATAGTAACATAGTACATAAGGCCGAAAAAAGACATTTGTCCATCCAGTTCGGCCTGTTATCCTCCAAGTTGATCCAGAGGAAGGCAAAAAAAAAACTGTGAGGTAGAAGCCAATTTTCCCCACTTTAGGGGATTTAGAGATGGTTTCTATTCACCGACAGCAAGCAAAGGTCCTAAAAATGGCGACACATTGGAAGACAAGGTGTATTGGAAGGTCACTACACTTTACATCATACAATGATGACTCTTCAGAAATACCAACTGCTGGCAAATTCTGAAACGCTCTTCACAGTAGTTATTAACCCCTTTCAGCAGTCCCCCATTCACAGTATTTATTAATCCCTCAGGAGACTGTTGAATTGGTTAATAAATACTGTGAAGGGGGGACTGGCTGGCTCCATTACACCCCCTGGCCCCTCCACATGTTCTTCTCTTTCCACAGATGCCCATACCAGTGTCATCCACAGATGCCCATAACAGTGTAATCCACAGATGCCCATAACAGTGTAATCCACAGATGCCCATACCAGTGTCATCCACAGATGCCCATAACAGTGTCATCCACAGATGCCCATAACAGTGTCATTCACAGGTTCCCCATAACAGTGTGTCATCCACAGATTCCCATACCAGTGTCATCCACAGGTGCCTATAACAGTGTCATCCACAGATCCCCCATAACAGTGTGTCATCCACAGATACCCCATAACAGTGTGATCCACAGATGCCCCATAACAGTGAGACAGAAAGGAGGGGAAAGAATCCACAGAAGCAAGCAGAGGACGGCACAGCAGACGACTGAATAGCTTCATTTGTAAGTAAATTGTTTTATTATAAGGCTACTTTCACACTAGCGGCAGGACGGATCCGACAGGCTGTTCACCCTGTCGGATCCATCCTGCCGCTATTTTGCCGTGCCGCCGGACCACCGCTCCGTCCCCATTGACTATAAAGGGGACGGGAGCAGTGCTCCGGCGCAGCACGGCAGTTCGCGGTGAGAGTTCGGAAATGCAGTACTTTTAGTCCGGCAGCCTTTCGCTGTGCACTGCCATGCTGCGCCGGAGCTCCGCCACCCGTTCCCATTATAGTCAATGGGGATGGAGCAGCGTCACGGCGAAATAGCGGCAGAACGGATCCGACAGGGTGAACAGTCTGTCGGATCCATCCTGCAGCTAGTGTGAAAGTAGCCTAAATGTAGTTTAATGTCTGTTTTTGTCTTTTATTATATTCTGGCTTTTGCTTAAAAGGACAGTAAAAAATGTTTTGTTTTAGTTATGTATGATGCTTTTTGATAATAAATAAATGTAAATGTAGTGGTGCTATAATGTGGACCCCAGGCCTCTGTGATGTCCTGCAGGCTGGGCTGGCGCTGTGGCAGCATACGGTTATTAGTGCCCCCCCCCCCCCCCCCCCGTTTTGGACTGTGGTATCTTAAGTGGCCCCCCTATACAGTTGTTTTCAAAATTATTCAACCCCCACTGAAATTGAGTGTTTTGGCCAGTTTGACATTGATTTTGATCATTTCAGTCATCTTGTTTACAATTAAATCAAAGAGGCACTTGTAAGTCAGACAAATATAACATAACATTTATAATGAAATAACCACAAATGTCTTTTCTGTGCTCACATCATTATCAGTTTTATTCAACCCCCAAGTGACATTCAATCTTAGTACTTAGTACAACATCCTTTTCCAGTTATAACAGCTTTTAAACGTGAAGCATAGCTTGACACAAGTGTCTAGCAGCGATCTACGGGTATCTTCGCCCATTCTTCATGGGCAAAAGCCTCCAGTTCAGTCACATTCTTAGGCTTGCGCGCTGCAACTGCTTCTTTAAGTCCCACCAGAGGTTCTCAATCGGATTTAAGTCTGGTGACTGCGATGGCCACTTCAAAATGTTCCAGCCTTTAATCTGCAACCATGCTCTAGTGGACTTGGAGGTATGCTTGGGATCATTGTCCTGTTGAAAGGTTCAACGTCTCCCAAGCCTCAGGTTTGTGACGGACTGCATCACATTTTCATCCAATATCTCCTGGTACTGAAAAGAATTCATGGTACCTTGCACACGCTGAAGCTTCCCTGTACCTGTAGAAGCAAAACAGCCCCAAAGCATGATTGACCCCCCACCATGCTTCACAGTAGGCAAGGTGTTCTTTTCTTCATAGGCCTTGTTCTTCCTCCTCCAAACATAGTGTTGATCCAGGGGCCCAAACAGTTCTAATTTTGTTTCATCAGTCCACAGAACACTATCCCAAAACTTTTGAGGTTTGTCCACATGACTTTTGGCATACTGCAGTCGACTCTTCTTATTCTTTGGAGACAGCAAGGGGGTGCGCCTGGGAGTTCTGGCATGGAGGCCTTCATTACGCAGTGTGCGCCTTATTGTCTGAGCTGAAACTTCAGTACCCACATCTGACAAATCTTTTTTCAGTTCCTCAGCAGTCACACGGGGACTTTTCTCCACTTTGCGCTTCAGGTAGCGCACAGCAGTCGAAGTCAGCATCTTCTTTCTGCCACCAGGTAGCGTTTCAACAGTGCCCTTTGCCTTGAATTTGCGAATGATGCTTCCTATGGTGTCTCTTGGTATGTTTAACATCTTTGCAATCTTCTTACAGCCATTGTAGGGTCTTGCAAAAAATGGGTGCTTTTTTAAACCCAGAATATAATTGCAGTATTTAAAGCTTGTATTTCACTGTCACAAATTCAACAAAGGACCCAAAATGTATTATCTTGCAAAAATGGGTGTTTTTTAAAACCCAGAATATAATTGCAGTATTTAAAGCTTGTATTTCACAGTGACAAATGCAGCAAAGGCCCCAGATGTAGGGTCTTGCAAAAAAATTGTGTTTTTTTAAACCCAGAATATAATTGCAGTATTTCAAGCTTGCATTTCACTGTCAGAAATGCAGCAAAAACCCCAGATGTAGGGTCTTGCAAAAAATGGGTTTTTGTTTAAACCCAGAATATAAATGCAGTATTTAAAGCTTGTATTTCACTGTAACAAATGCAGCAAAGGCCCCAGATGTAGGGTCTTGCAAAAAATTTGTGGTTTTTTTAAACCCAGATTATAATTGCAGTATTTAAAGCTTGTATTTCACTGTCAGAAATGCAGCAAAGGCCCCAGATGTAGGGTCTTGCAAAAAATGGGTGTTTTTTTAAACCCAGAATATAATTGCAGTATTTCAAGCTTGTATTTCACTGTCAGAAATGCAGCAAAAAACCCCAGATGTAGGGTCTTGCAAAAAATGGTTTTTTGTTTAAACCCAGAATATAATTGCAGTATTTCAAGCTTGTATTTCACTGTCACAAATGCACATATGCTGTGCTGGTGCACTGAACTTGCACAAAATGGCAGTCGATGCCCACCTAACTAACAGACGGATAAAAGTTCTTTTTCTGTGTCACTGGGCTCAGTGCACCGCACCCACAAAACAATATCTTTGTAGATCGCTGAGTTAACAAGCACATCTAATAACAGATTATTTCCTATTCTTTCCCTCACAGCACCACCATCCTATCCCTACACTAGTAAGAACAGAGTGACGTGCAGCGCTACGTGACTCCAGCTTATATAGCGGCTGGGTCACATGCTGATCTGGCCAATCACAGCCATGCCATTAGTAGGCATGGCTGTGATGGCTTCTAAGGGCACACGAGTTAAACGCTTGTTGATTGGCTGCTCTGCAGCCTTTCAAAAAGCACCATTAACTCGCCAAACACCGAACTCGAACCCAAACTTTTCCTGAAAAGTTCGGGTTCGGGTCCGGGATCCAAAATTCCTAAAGTTTGGTAAGAAGCCGAACTGTACAGTTTGGGTTCGCCCAACCCTACACATGGTCCTTGAGAACAGAATACTCCAATTAGAGGTTGGTTACATGTAGCTACTGGGGCTCATGAGTAATAAGGGCATACCTAAGCTGTAAATAACAAAAGAATGCAGTCTGAGGCAAGTTATAGTTGTTTTGTAAGTAACTGAAAGCCCAAAAAAACATTAGCCTTATAGCTACCACTAAGAGAATGCACATTATGCAATTTCCAGAAGTGAGCGTCAGAAAAGACACCAGAGATAGAAACATGAGGTTGTCCTACAATGGTGTTTTAGCTATAGTATTCTGGAAGGAATGGATATCCCTAGCAGCTGACCAAACCTGTATGGCAATGCCATGAATAGGCATATGCGAGCAGGGGAATAGCTGAGGTTTTTCTAAAATGGTACAGAATGACTTTAAACTAAGGTAGAAAGCATGATAAGCCTCTTAGTTCGGAGGTTGCTCATAGGGTAAAGAGAGACTGATAAAAGTGAGACAGCCAGACACATGAAATTTTTCCCAGCAATAGTTTAAAATGGATGAACATTGTGAGTGTGGAAAATCGTTGAGTCCTTGATTATAACTATACCTAAGTATTTGAAGTGTGAGACTACAGGTAGATCCTTAACAGAGAATTTGGAACAACTTATTTGGAGCCCAGAGTATTGGCCAAAAGTGTTGATTAAATCCATGGTGCGAGGGAGAGTCATCCACCTGGGACATAAACAAAATAAGATCATCAGCATATAAACCTGTAGTTCCCATGTTGGTGGTGAGATATAGCGAGGTGATCAGACACACCACAAATACCATATTCTATGGAGTGAATGATACAGCATAAAATAGAAATACAGACAGTCAGGTCCATAAATATTGGGACATCGACACAATTGTAACATTTTGGGCTCTATACACCACCACAATAGATTTGAAATAAAACAAACAAGATGTGCTTTAAATGCAGACTGTCAGCTATAATTTGAGGGTATTTACATCCAAATCAGGTGAACGGTGTAGGAATTACAACAGTTTGCATGTGTGCCTCCCACTTGTTAAGGAACCAAAAGTAATGGGACAATTGGCTTCTCAGCTGTTCCATGGCCAGGTGTGTGTTATTCCCTTATTATCCCAATTACAATTGAGCAGATAAAAGTTCCAGAGTTCATTTCAAGTGTGCTATTTGTATTTGGAATCTGTTGCTGTCAACTCTCAAGATGAAACCAAAGAGCTGTCACTATCAGTGAAGCAAGCCATCATTAGGCTGGAAAAAAAAAAAAAAAACATCAGAGAGATAGCAAAAACATTAGGCGTAACCAAAACAACTGTTTGGAACATTCTTAAAAAGAAGGAACGCATTGGTGAGCTCAGCAACACCAAAAGACCCGGAAGACCACGGAAAACAACTGGTAGATGACCGAAGAAT
>NC_053398.1:85578870-85659742 GCF_905171765.1 Bufo bufo | reverse complement strand
CTGACAGTCAGTAGTGGTCAAAAGAGGCAGAGCGACCTGCTGCAGTTTGCTTGGAGTTACTTGTGCTAAGAAAAACAAAGGCATAATAAAGGAACTGATATTAAGCTTAACCCTAATAACTACTGTAGATCTGAGAAGTGTGGCAGTTAACCGGCCCTAAGGCCTCTTTCAGACGAGTGTTTCCTGTGTGGAAATCACACTCCATCTTATGGACACTGCTAGTTTTGCAGGAGCACACGGCATTATTCTGTACACAGAGCATGATTTCCGCAAAAGACATGCTCGTCTGAAAGACTTAACTTTTTTTTTGTTGGGCTACCTAAATTATTTATGCTTTGTAATCATCTCACATAGGGCTTTTTTTTTTTTTATTTGTAGAAAAAACTGGGCAAAACAAATTAAAAAAACAATATGAAGTAATTATTTAACCCCTTAAGGACCCTGCCATATTTCACCTTAATGACCAGGCCATCAGTGTTAACTTTGAAACGCTTTTACTTATCAAGGCCATTCTTAGATTGTTTTCTAATCACATATTGTACTTCATGACAGTGGTAAAACTTTGTAAAAAAAAAATCTTTTTTATTTATAAAGAATACCAGATTTACAAAAAAAATTGAAAAATGTGCAAATTTCCCAATTTCAATTTCTCTACTTTTAGAATAGATAGTAATACCTCCAAAAATAGTTACTTTGCATTCCCCATATATCTACAGTACTTCATGTTTGGATCATTTTGTGAATGCCATTTTATTTTTGGGGGACGTTAGAAGGCTTAGAAGTTTAGAAGCAAATCTTGAAATTTCTCAGAAAATTTCCAAAACCCACTTTTTAAGGACTAGTTCAGGTCTGAAGTCACTTTGTGAGGCTTACATAATAGAAACCACCCAAAAATGACCCCATTTTAGAAACTTCATCCCTCAAGGTATTCAAAACTGATTTTACAAACTCTGTTAACCCTTTAGGTGTTCCACAAGAATTAATGGAAAATGGAGATGAATATATAAAAACTAGGTTGTCATTATGAATTACATTATTTCTATTGTCTTGATTTTTCAAACCTGTCTACATAGGAGCAAAATACCATCTATTTTACATTTAGCTCATATTATGATCTCAGCTTTTTGCACAATTTGGCAGCTTTTGCTTAGTGAGAGTTCATAATCGGTTAACAAATTCCTCCTTACATTAAATATAGCTATTGATTAGTGAAGTAGTTTGTAGAAATAGTAATGACATTGTCAATAAATTGATGTAAGAATACTATAATTATTAGCAATTCTTCTGCGTCTCTCCATGTGCAGTATGTGACAGATTAATATGTTTTGCGTCTAAGGGCTCTTTCACACTTGCGTTGTCCGGATCCGGCGTGTACTCCATTTGCCGGAATTACACTCCGGATCCGGAAAAACGCAAGTGAACTGAAAGCATTTGAAGACGGATCCGTCTTCAAAATGCTTTCAGTGTTACTATGGCAGCCAGGACTTTAATAGCGTCCTGGGTGCCATAGTAGTAGTGGGGAGCGGGGGAGCAGTATACTTACAGTCCGTGCGGCTCCCGGGGCGCTCCAGAATGACGTCAGAGCGCCCCATGCGCATGGATGACGTGTCCATGCGATCACGTCATCCATGCGCATGGGGCGCCCTGAAGTCACTCTGGAGCGCCCGGGGAGCCACACGGACGGTAAGTATACTGCTCCCCCGCTCCCCACTACACTTTACCATGGCAACCAGGACCTGGCAGCCATGGTAACCATTCAGAAAAAGCAAAACGTCGGATCCGGCAATGCGCCGAAACAACGTTTAGCTTAAGGCCGGATCCGGATTAATGCCTTTCAAAGGGCATTAATTCCGGATCCGGCCTTGCAGCAAGTGTTCAGGATTTTGCATGCTGCAGTATTTTCTCCGGCCAAAAAACGTTCCGGTCCGGAACTGAAGACATCCTGATGCATCCTGAATGTATTTCTCTCCATTCAGAATGCATTAGGATAAAACTGATCAGGATTCTTCCGGCATAGAGCCCCGACGACGGAACTCTATGCCGGAAGAAAAGAACGCAAGTGTGAAAGAGCCCTAACACACCTTTGTTTATAAAATAATAATTGGCAAGCATTAGAGCTGAGTGTGAATCAAATGAACAAACCAAAAATTCTTAAGATTTCATTTCAGGTTAATCAGAGATAAGAAAGAGCTCTTTTTTTTATTATGGCTGAACAGAAAGAATTACCATAGCTTAGCTTCCTGAGAGGCCTTGATTGATATGGAGAGCACTTGAGTACTCATGTAGGCCAGACAATGCTCCTCTGGGTTTCTGGGGAAAATATATGCAATATATCACTTACATCTGATGGCATCAGAGAGGCTTAGCTTTCTTTTCATTTTTGGAAGGAAAGCTAATTCTAATATCTTTCCCAGAAACCCAAAGATATGCACACCTCTCTTTTCCAGAGGAGTGTTATACAGAGATGTTTAATACTCCTTCCTTTTGGAAGAAAGGCTGATTTGCATGTCTCCTTTCAAGGAGTCTTTCCTTCTTTCTGTCTTTCTTTCTTATTTGTGTAGAATCAATTTTTACTCGAAACAAAAATTGCTCATCTCTAGCAAGCATGTGCAACAGGGTTGGTTACAGGTTGATTTCAGCCTGAATGTCCTATTTTTTTGCTTATACACACACCAGAAAGCAGGTGTAAATGCTTTGATAAATCTGCCCTAATGTTTCCTATATACTTATAGTGCTGTCTGTAATTATGGAAACTTACATGCAGCATTTACATAGCCCCATCCAGTAGTAACACATCTCTCTCCTCCATTGAATACATCAACACCAGCAGCAACGCACACAGGGGAGACCCGGCTGTTGAATGTAGCAGCACTGGTGAGCTTCAGGAGAGTGATATCATTTGCAATGGTAAAGGAGTTGTAGCTGGGGTGTCTGAAGACCTGTTAAAAGACCACATCAGTTATATATGTAGTTAGCACTTTCAATTACATCTGATTTCCATTTACAAATGATGTGTCAAAACATTCATGGCATTTGTGATATATTTCCATATGTAAGTTTATGTTTGTGTTTCTTTAGCCATTTTAGTGTAGCTTACCCTGGAAATGGTCTTGGTTTGAATAGGCTCAGCAGAGGAGGAACGGTCAAATTCACCCAGAATTACACGGTGGGAGGTTCTGTGTACCAGAGAGTCACAGATATTCATGGTTTTACTCTGAGGTACCACGTCAATGACACAGAAAAATAATACAACATACTCTTTTCCACAAGTTTAATAAACTTTGATGGAATTCCAGAGTTGCTCTAAACTTGAAAATGCTGGCATATGAAATGCTATAAAGTCAACTAATATAAAATACTTACGTGACTCCACAGTGGGCAGCAGTGACAACCCAGAGACTGTTGATCAGAGAACCACCACAGAAGTGAAATCCAGTGTAGTCCTGTAGGGTACAGAAATATGAGTCAATGTATTGTTTTCTAATAACCCAGAAAGGGACATTTTACAGTTTTCACTCACATTAGAACTACTTGTGCTATGTTCAGACATGGTAGAATTGTGATAGATTTGTGGCCCAGTTTACAGTACAATTTATGTGGATGGAGTTTTCAATGCCACGGATAAAATCAGTATGGAAATACTGCATGATGATTTGCAGATTTAAAAATATGTAGCAAGCTCTTTCTTGATAATTTTCACCAAGAATCTCACCCTTCTCAATGCATAGTAGTGTACGGTAACATAAACTGCAAATCCATAGCTCAAAAAATCTTCTGATTTGGGACAATTTTTTTGTAGGGAAATTTGTGCTATATTTGGACTTTGCATTAGGTATTATTACGCATGACAGTGTCTTATTTTCAGTCTACAAACAATGGATCTGTGAAAGTTGATACCTTTCATGTGAAGTTCTTATCTTACTCTCATTAATAGAAAGGGCCATTGTTCATCCACAAACACAGAAAAGAATAGGAACTGCACTGAGATGCAGATTGGACATGCTGCACCATTAGAAAACAGATGTGTGTATCGCCCCATAGAAATGAATTGGTCAGTGTGCACTATCCTTGAAAAAAAGATACACTGAAGAAAATATGGCCATGCACTTAAGCTCTTAGACACACAAGTCCTTAGTCCACCTAGAAGCCAACTTAGTCTCTGCCTGAAATGTCTGTCAAATAAATTTAAAAATACACTTAAAGGGCTTGTGTCATGAAGCATATTCTACCAGCATCAAACCTGGATATGAATACTTTTGTAATTGTATGTAATAAAAATGTAGTATGGCCAGTGGGCTATTAAATATAATGTATCTGTATACCTGCCACATGCTGTTTGTTCTTTTCCTTATTTTTTTGGGGTCGAACGTGCTCAGTTTAAATCTTTAACTGCCACCAGCCATATGTTATGTTAGAAGCTGTGGCAGTTACAGAAAGGACAGGCCCCCTGAGCTGGCAGGCTGAAGATAATCTAGCAGAGCAATTGGGGCAGTGAATCTAGAGATCTCTGGATCCGTGTGAGGTACAGGGCTGGTTCTAGTTTCATTAGAAAGATATCGTCATGTACTATATGATGTCGGATTTTCATTTTTACATTAACCATGGCTTAACTCCTTTAACTGTTCACAGTCCCACTGGCTCCTTTCCTGATGGATTTCTGACAGGGTCAATGTGGCTTGGTCTCAGGACCACTGTGGTCAATCACTGGCCTCAGTGGTCACCTGTTCTCAAATGGCACATCACCGCTAATAGGACCATTATGAGTCAATGCAATCCATCAGGATTCATTAGTATTTTTTAAAGATGCCTTGCACTAAAACGATGATGTTAGTGTGAACAAGTAGTACGGGATTACAATTATTATTAGATATATCTTTGGAATCATTTAAACTAGGTATGTTAAATGTTTTCACAGTACCTGAAGAGACACTTGCCATGGCCAGGAACCAGAAACGGCATTCTCACCGTTCACAATTCTTGCATAGCCAGTAATAACAGGTTTGATACTTGGCACACCACAGCCTAAATATTAAGAAATTATTATTATTCAATCTAAGAAATTACTATAGAAAATAAAATGTTAACTTAGGCATTTTCTAACTTACCAAGTGTACCCCCAAGCAGGGCAAGGCATGACAAGAGCCAAAGGAATGCCATTGTAGTCACTGTGTAACAGTGGCACTGGAACAAATTTGTCACGTTTATATACTCTCAAGCAACCAACCAAATTAGAGCTCAAGTTATCAGAAGGTCAAGTTTATGTTTTTTTTTAAACTCTCTATCTGAGGCCTTGAGTTAATATAGAACACTCTACCAGCTGCGCAGAGGAGTATAGATAAGGGTAAAATATTTTCAGATTTAGTATTTGAATGGAAAATTATAGTTATATTGCATACATTTCCATTACTATACATCAAATTAATATTTCTGTAAATCAACATAATAGTCCAAAGATTACCATACAGACCAGCAAAAAATAATACTTGATCTGACCCCTTTTTTCAGGGCGTGGAATAGACATGAGCACAAATAAGATTTATTGCATATTCACAAAAATGTTTCTGCCAAATGAATCGAAGTTTTGGCGATCTGCTTTGGAGAAATTGTGCAAATTGGTACACAGCATTTTATATTTAACTCCTCCTACTCCAGGCCAGTTTTCAACTTCCTGCCCAAGCCTATTTTTGATAATCCGACATGTGTCAATTTATGTAGTAATAATTTTGTAAAGTTTACTTAGGCTACTTTCACACTAGCGTTTCTATTTTCCAGTATTCAGATCCGTCATAGGGGCTCAATACCAGAGAAAAACGCTTCAGTTTTGTCCCCATTCATTGTCAATGGGGACAAAACATAACTGAACAGAATGGAATGCTCCAAAATACATTCCATTTTGTTTGGTTGCGTTCCCATACCGGAGAGAAAACCGCACGCAGCAAGCTGCAGTTTTCTTTCTGTCATGGGATGCGGAGCAAGACAGATCTTTAATGACCCACAATGCAAGTCAATGGGGACGGATCAGTTTAACTCTGACACAATATGACACAATAGAAAACACATCTGTCCCCTATTGACTTTCAATGGAATTCATAATGGATCCGTCTTGGGTATGTTAAATATAATACAACTGGATCCGTTCGTAATGGATGTAGCTGGTTGTATTATCACTAACGGAAGCGTTTTTGATGAGCCCTGCCAGATCCAGCAAAAATTCTAGTGTGAAATGAGCCTTCCCTTACTTCCTACCAGCAGCACAGATGGGGTTAACTGCCCCCGTGGACTGGTAGGACCGGCGGAATTTATAATGAGCCCAAAGAAGAACCAATGAACAAACTCCAGCTCCCTAAAGGGAGGGGTTCGCCCCCAGCCCACCGTGTTTTTTTCTGTCCTTTGGACAGGTGACTGGCGAGTTTTCTCCCCTCTCTTGGGGGAATTGGAGGCTGTTTTATTTTATTGGGGTTTATTATAACCCCATTTTTTTGCCTCATTTTTTCTCCAAATAAGGCATTGCAGCAGCGCTTATGCTATGCGCTTTATTTCTTATTTTCTCCCCCCATTTGGAAGTGGTATACCTGGGGGTAGTGCTTTGCCTTACTGGTGCTGCCGGAATTCCCTCAGATGGTGGTTCCATCTACCAGCAGGGAAGTCCATGACCCAACCAGTTTGACTCATATTGACAACAGACGCGTCCCTTGTAGGCTGGGGCGCCCATTTAAACGGATCCCCAGTTCGGGGATCTTGGTCTTCTCAGGAGCGGCATCTTTCTTCGAATCCCCGCGCGATGCGTGCTATCCGGCTAGCCCTCCTCCACTTCGCCGCTCAGATCCGGGGCAAAGCAGTGAAAGTCCAGTCAGACAACATGACTGCAGTGCTTTACATAAACAAGCAGGGAGGCACAAGATCCTTACCCCTTCTTTCAGAGATTGGGGTAATTCTGCGGTGGGCAGAGCTGAACCTATCCCATCTATCTGCCACTCACATCCGAGACTCCCTCAACATCATTGCGGATTCCCTAAGTCGCGGTTTACCGACCTTGGAGTGGTCACTGCATCCGGAGATCTTCAGGCTGCTAGTCCTCAGATGGGGCATGCCAGAGGTGGATCTCATGGCAACCAGGTTCAACGCCAAGGTGCAGAGGTTCTGTTCCCTATACAGGGAAGACAACCCCCTGGCGATAGACGCTCTGACGATACCGTGGAGGTTCAGGCTGGCTTACATCTTCCCTCCTTTTTCCATGATACCGAGGGTATTAATGAAAATCCGTCAGGATCAGGCCTCGGTAATAGCCATCATACCATTTTGGCCCCGGAGATCCTGGTTTACCCAGCTCATTCAGATGAGTCGGGGACAATATTGGAGACTCCCCCCGGAGCAGACACTGGTGTCGTGGGACACTCATCTCTGCCCAGATCTGCACAGATTCAACCTGACAGCCTGGAGGTTGATCAGTCCCTTCCCAGAGTGGATGGGCTCTCTGAGTCGGTCCTGAGAACCCTGTTGCATTCCAGAGCAGAGTCTACCAAGAAGGCCTACTCCCGGATCATGAGGATCTTCACGTCATGGTGCAGCTCCAACCAGGTGGCGTCTGCAGATCCGCCCCTTCCTGCGATATTACAGTTACCTCAGGATGGGTTAGATAGATGTCTCTCCCCATCTACCCTGAAGGTTCAAGTCTTTGCCATCTCGGCCTGTCTCAACAGACCATATTCTCGGGACCCGCTCATCAAACGCTTCCTTAAGGGAGCAGAAAGATTGAAGCCTACAATACTGAAACCCGTTCCCAATGGACCTGTCAGTGGTTCTCAAGGGGTTAGCATCCCCCCCCCTTTGAACCCTTGGAGGAGGCAAGCTTTAAGTTTTTACTGTTCTTCTGGCTATAACCTCAACCAAGAGAATTTCTGAGCTGCAAGCTTTCTCTGCTTTACATCCATACATCCTTTTTTACAGGACAGAGTCCTTCTGAAATTTCTACCTTATTTCAGACCTAAGGATCCAACTTTTCAAATATTAACCAGGTAATTTCTCTGCCTGTATTATTCTCCGCCTCCTCCCCTGATATTCCAGTTAGACATCCACTGGACATCTCGAGATGCCTCCAGATCTATGTGGATAGATCCAGAGAGTTCAGGATAGATGAGAACCTCTTCATCCTGTTTGCCGGTAAGTCTAAAGGCCGTAAAGCGGTCTAAAACTACTATTAGTCGCTGGTTAAGGAGGCCATTAGGGAAGCTTTCACTTCCCAATCGTTAGATCCTCCGGAGTTTGTGAGGGCCCATTCTATTAGGCCGTAGTTACCTGCTGTGGAGAGAAGCCTTCTCCCATTTGAGTTGATCTGTAAAGCGGCTTCCTGGAGCTCTGAATCTACCTTCATCTCTCATTATAGAATAGATGCTAAGGTAGCAGAGTTTTCGGCCTTTGGGCAGACAGTTCTTACTTCTGCAGGCATGAGGACCCTCCTAGGGGATTCTTCTTGCTATCTCCCCATCTGTGCTGCTGGTAGGACGTAAGGGAATCGTTAATTTCTAACGATAATTTGTTTTCCCTTAGTCTAACAGCAGCACACAAATTTTCCCGCCCTAAGTACTTTCTTGTTATAGACACGGTGGGCTGGGGGGCGAATCCCTCCCTTTAGGGGAGCTGGAGTTTGTTCATGGTTCTTCTTTGGGCTCATTAAAAATTTCGCTCTCCTACCAGTCCACCGGGGGGCAGTTAACCCCATCTGTGCTGCTTTTAGGACTAAGGGAAAACAAATTATCGTTAGAAATTAACGATTATCCAAGTGATTGTGAGACTGTTTTCCCATGACACATTTCCTTGACAGTGGTAAATTTAAGCAGCTATGTTTCACTTTTATTTCTAAAAAAAATGTCTAAAATGTATTTCTCTCCAATAAAACAGATAATGATACCACATAGTATAGTCATTACTTTACATTCCCCATATGTCTACTTTTTGTTGGCATCATTTTGTAAATGTTATTTTATTTTCAAGGATGTTAGACGAATTAGAATTTTTAGATTCAATATTTTGGTATTTTCCCAAAGTTTTCCAAAACCTGCTGTTTAAGGGACTAATCCACTTAAGAAGTAACTTTTTGGGGTTTACATAATAGAAAGTGTTAATAAATTGGGATGAGCAGACCCGTGGATGTTCGGTTTGATCGGTTTGGCCGAACTTAGTTCAAAGTTTGGCTCGGGAACCCGAATTCAACCCGAACTTGACCCCAAACCTGAACCCCATAGAAGTCAATGGGTGCTGTAAAATAGCTGTAAAATAGTCGTAGTAAGGGCTGGAGGGCTGCAAAAGCAAGCAAAATGGGGGTAAGAGCAGGACAATTTCTCTAAAAAATGTGGATAGTGAAATGACTTGAAATCACATAGTAACATAGTTTATAAGGTTGAAAAAAGGCAACTGTCCATCTAGTTCAGCCTGTTATCCCGAAAGTTGAACCAGGGGAAGGCAAAAAAAAAAGACCCTGTGAGGTAGAAGACAATTTTCCTCATTTTAGGAGAAAAAAATTCCTTCCTCACTCCAATCAGGCAATCAGAATAACTCCCTGGATCAACGACCTTTCTTTAGTAACTATAACCTATAATATTATTACACTCCAGAAATACATCCAGGCCCCTCTTGAACTCTTTTAGTGAACTCACCATCACCACTGCAGGAGCTGGTCACAGCAAATACAGTAGATGGCTTCAAAAAAGTTTTAGATTACTTTTTAATTCAAAATAACATTGAGGCTTATGGCAATATATAGAAATCTTGTTGTACACACCCTTTTCCTTTGGCCCAACCCCTTTTTAAACAGAAGATGGATATTGTTCCAGGGATTTGTTCTGTGGATCGATATACCACGACTGCAGGTTGGACTTGATGGACTTTTGTCTTTTTACAACCTTAACAACTATGTAACTATGTAACCACCTCTTCCGGCAGAGAGTTCCATATTCTCACTGCTCTTACCGTAAAGAATCCTCTTCTATGTTTGTGTACAAACCTTCTTTCCTCCAGACGCAGTGGATGCCCCCTCATCACAGTCACAGTCCTGGGGATAAATAGATGATGGGAGAGATCTCTGTACTGACCTCTGATATATTTATACATAGTCATTAGATTTCCCCTTAGTCATCTTTTTTCTAAAGTGAATAACCCTAATGTTGATATTCTTTCAGGGTACTGTAGTTGCCCCATTCCAGTTATTACTTTAGTTGCCCTCCTCTGAACCTTCTCCAGCTCTGCTATGTCTGCCTTGTTTACAGGAGCCCAGAACTGTACACAGTACTCCATGTGTGGTCTGACTAGTGATTTGTAAAGTGGTAGGACTATGTTCTTATCACGGGCATCTATGCCCATTTTGATGCAACCCATTATCTTAGTGGCCTTGGCAGCAGCTGCCTGACACTGGTTTCCACAGCTTAGTTTGCTGTTCACTAAAATTCCTAAGTCCTTTTCCATGTCAGTGTTTTACCATTTAGTATGTACGGGTGACTTGTATTAATCCTATATGCATAACCTTACATTTGTCAGTGTTAAACCTCATCTACCACCTCTCTGCCCAAGACTCCAATCTATCCAGATCCATCTGTAGCAGTATACTGTCCTCTTCCGTGTCAATTACTTTACACAGTTTAGGCTACTTTCACACCTGCGTTAGGTGCGGATCTGTCTGGTATCTGCACAGACAGATCCGCACCTATAATGCAAACGATTGTATCCGTTCATAACGGATCTGTTTGCATTATGAAGAACAAAGTCAAAACAGATCCGTCCTGACTTACATTGAAAATCAATGGGGGACGGATCCATTTTCAATTGCACCATATTGTGTCAGTGAAAACGGATCCGCTACCATTGACTTACATTGTAAGTCAGGACGGATCCGTTTGGTGTCCGCATCCAGAGCGGAATGGAGGCAGAACGGAGCCAAACTGATGCATTCTGAACGGATCCTTATCCATTCAGAATGCATTGGGGCTGAACTGATCCGTTTTGAACCGTTTGTGAGATCCCTGACACGGATCTCACAAACGGAATTCAAAACGCCAGTGTGAAAGTAGCCTTAGTGTCATCTGCAAAAATTAATAAATATATTGAAGAGAATAGAACGCAATACTGACCCCTCAGGTACTCCGCTAGTGACTCAATCTGAGTGTGTACCATTAATAACCACCCTCTGTTTTCTATCACTCAGCCAGTTACTTACCCACTTACAGACGTTTTCTCCCAGTCCGAGCATTCTCATTTTATATACTAACCTTTTATGTGGTACAGTGTCAAATGCTTTGGAGAAGTCCAGATATACGACATCCATTGATTTGCCGCAGTCAAGTTTAGAACTCACCTCCTCATAGAAACTGAGTAAATTAGTTGGACAACATAGAATAGAAAAAAATGTAAAATAATAATCTTAAACCAGGAGGTGGAGGTCCAAGTGGAGTAGGAGGTTGCGGAGGCTGTGGATGTGGTAGTGTAGGTGAAAGAGGCGGAGGAGGAGGTAGCCAACACTGTTTTTGTGGGGGTTTTATTTTATTATTGATTAATTTTTTCTTTAATTTTTTTATTTTATTTGGGGAGGCCCCAAAACATTTGAAAATGGCAAACAGAATGAACAAAGTGCACTGAATTATAACTATGGCTGGGCGCGGCTGATATACTTCTCTACTCTGACAATATAATAAATAACAATCTTGAACCAGGAAGTGGAGGTCCTTGTAGCGGGGATCCAGCAGGGTGGTCACCCAGTGATCAGCACTGGTAAGAATGAGGGCAACTCAGTGGTCATTGCGGAAGCTCTGCAGAATGTATTCGCTCATGTGTGCTAGGCTGCCCAGAGGCAATGACAAGCTCAGTATGGCATAGTCGGGCAGAAGGGGTGCTCTTTGACTGCTGGGTCCTGCCGCCTGCCAGATTGGCGCCACAGCGTCGGTGGTTCCGTACAGCGCCGAGCCAATTTTAGAGTAGGGCCCACTCATAGAGGCAACCTTGGCGTGGTGGGTGGGCTTATGCCTTTTGATCAAAATGTACACTAATGCCTCATTTAGCATGTAGCATAGGAGGCGGTACACATGCACTATTTAGTGCTGTTTTCTGCTAAAGTAGCAGGGATGAGATCAAAGCATAGCAGCTGGATGTGCGATTCATTTCTTTTCTTCTTTTTTGTATATGTATAGAGAATCTGTCCCTGGATCAGCACTCCTTCTATTCGGCCAGGTGATTTTAATTAGCAAGGTAATTTGCATGAGGGTTCAAATCAGGGATCTCAAACTGCGGCCCTCCAGCTGTTGCAAAACTACAACTCCCACAATGCCCGGACAGCCTACAGGTATCAGCCTACAGCAGGGCATTGTGGGAGTTGTAGTTTTGCAACAGCTGGAGGGCCGGAGTTTGAGATGCCTGGTTTAAATGAACCTTCCCATGCTGTCAGTTGAAGTTCCTGAGGGCTTCAGGTAAGGTGAGCTTTGACGACTGTTCACATGGTGCGGTGCTGCACGGTGGCCATTGTGCTGTTTTTCTGGTGGGTTGGGGGGGGGGCCAGTGCTAGGTATGGCATAGTCGAGCAGCAGGGGTGCTGTTTGACTGCTGGGTCCCGCTGCCTGCCAGATTGGCGCCACAGCGTCGGTGATCACCATGCAGTGGCGCGCCAATTTTAGAGTAGGACCCACTCATAGATGCAACCTTGGCGTGGTGAGTGGGCTTATGACTTTTGATCAAAATGTGCACTTATGCCTCATTTAGCATGTATGCCCACATTTAGCATGTAGGAGGTGGTACACATGCGCTATTTAGTGCTGCTTTCTGCAAAAGTAGCAGGGATGAGATCAAAGCATAGCAGCTGGATGTGTAATTCATTTCTTTTTTTTTTCTTCTTTTTTGTATATGACAAGCCTTTGCTGTCTGTGTCCTCTGTATCTCCCCAGCCATGCTCCAGAGATGCCCATGAGCTGGTTTGCGTGCCACCCTGCTGTGAACACGGTTCCTCCTCATCATCATCATCATCCTCCTCTTGCGCCAAAACTGTGCCCTAGCTGGACAGTTGAGTACATGGCCACTGTTTGTGCCAGAACCAACCCTCCGAGCCACGTGCGGATGACTGGCCTGATAACCGCGTGAATGATTCCTGTTCCTCCTCCTCTTCCTTCTGTGCCACCACCTCATTCATCATCTCCTAAAAGCATTTTTTCAAGGAGGCATAGAAATGGGATAGTAACACTGATGACGGTGTAATCAGCGATGGTCATGTTGGTGGAGTACTCGAAATGGTGCAACACAGCACACACGTCCTGCATGGAGGTCCAGTCGTTGGTGGTGAAGTGGTGCTGTGCCGCAGAGTGAATCACCCATGCGTGCTGCTGCTGAAACTCCACTATCACCTGCTGCTGCCCATACAGTCTCTCCAGCATGTGCAAGGTGGGTATGTCACATATAAAGTGGTGAGCGGGAAGGCATAAGTTGCTCTGCAGTGCAGACAGGCGAGCAGCAGCAGGGTGAGAATGCCAAAAGTGCATACAGATGGCCCTCTCTTTCTGCCGCAGCACCAACATCTCGGGGTAATTTGTCAGGAACCTCTGCACCACCAAATTCAGCACAAGCGCCAGGCAAGGGCTGTGCTTTAAGCTAGATAGCCCCAGTGCTGCTACGAGACTTCACCCATTATTGCACACCACCAGGCCGGGCTTGAGGCTCAGCGGCACCAATAACTCATCGGTTTGTTCTTCGATGCCCGACCACAACTCCTGCGTGGTGTGGGTTTTTTCCTCCAAACAGATGAGTTTAAGAACAGCCTGCTGTCGTTTCCCCCTGGCTATGCTGAAGTTGGTGGTGCAGGTGTTATGCTAAGGAAGTGCAGAGGAGGAAGTGGGGTAGGAGGCAACAGAAGGCTACAAGGAACGTCCAGCAATCCTCAGTGGCAGTAGGACATGTAACAAAATCTTGTTGTTTCAGTATTAAAACACAAGAAAAAACTATATAAATAAGATTTTGTTGTAATCGTAGTGACCCAGAGAATGAAGGGCACAGGACAGTTTTACCACATAGGGAACCCGGAAAACAGTGGTGGAATTCTGTATTCTTTTTTTGTTTTTCCTTTAGTATTCCATATTAAATGGAGGCAATATAAAGTACAAATTGTCCTGTAAAGAAACAGGCACTTATTCAGCTATATGAATGGAAAAATAGAAAAGTTATGGCTCCGGGAAGACAGGGAAGAAAAATGAAAACACGAAGACAAAAAAAACTCCGGTATTCAAGGGGTTAAGGTACAAGAGGAGAAGGATGGCTACCCTCACTTACCACCAAGTTAGACAGAGTAAGGGTTGCATGGGAGGAGGTTGCGGGGAATTGCTGGTAGGGCAGGGCCCCATTCAAACATTTGCTGTGAGGCCCACTCAGTTGTAGTTACACCCCAGTACATGTTTTGCCACAATATGTGATTTTACATAAACACTTAGATGTTACAAAATATTATTTTTTATAGTAACTTTATTAATGACTAATATTCATAGAGATACATTTAGTTAGCAGCAACTGTCTGGTCCAACCAGGCTCTAAGAGCTGTCACACGAGCGTATACAGCAGGAGTAGATGTAGAGCAGGTAGAGCTTCCCCAGGACACAATGCCAGCCAAGGTCCAAGCTCCATTTCTCTGGCATACAAGAGGTCCACCAGAGTCACCCTATAGAAGAATTCAAAGAAAATGTGAGCATCCTACATATTTATTCATGTCCCGGTGTCTCTTGGGAATTCATTTAGCAAAATATCATGTACATTGCCACATTATGGCTCAATGCAGGTGTTGTATATATAGTGCCCATGGTGGGATCAGATTCCTATCTGGGAGATCAACAAGCTTTGGAAAAGGCCTCATGTACTGTACACAGGCATATTACTCCAGGTTGTACAGAGTTGTAATATAATTATAACACCCATACTACTCTGTAGGGCCTATTATTCCCTAGCATACTATCATTGATTGACTAGTTTTATAGGGTGAGAAATAGAAATTACACATGTAAAAGGCCTAATTCTGTTAATTCACAATGACAATGTCTTAGGTAGGAGTACCAAAAGCTTCTTATGATATCTTACCATGCATGAGGAGACCCCAGATGCTCCAGCACAGATCATGGTGCTCAGGATATTGCTTCCCCAATATCTCTGACAGTCAGTAGTGGTCAAAAGAGGCAGAGCGACCTGCTGCAGTTTGCTTGGAGTTACTTGTGCTAAGAAAAACAAAGGCATAATAAAGGAACTGATATTAAGCTTAACCCTAATAACTACTGTAGATCTGAGAAGTGTGGCAGTTAACCGGCCCTAAGGCCTCTTTCAGACGAGTGTTTCCTGTGTGGAAATCACACTCCATCTTATGGACACTGCTAGTTTTGCAGGAGCACACGGCATTATTCTGTACACAGAGCATGATTTCCGCAAAAGACATGCTCGTCTGAAAGACTTAACTTTTTTATTTGTTGGGCTACCTAAATTATTTATGCTTTGTAATCATCTCACATAGGGCTTTTTTTTTTATTTATTTGTAGAAAAAACTGGGCAAAACAAATTAAAAAAAATTATGAAGTAATTATTTAACCCCTTAAGGACCCTGCCATATTTCACCTTAAGGACCAGGCCATCATTGTTAACTTTGAAACGCTTTTACTTATCAAGGGCATTCTTAGATTGTTTTCTCATCACATATTGTACTTCATGACAGTGGTAAAATTTAGTAAAAAAAAAAAATCATTTTTATTTATAAAGAATACCAGATTTACCAAAAATTTTGAAAAATTTCCCAATTTCAATTTCTCTACTTTTATAATACATAGTAATACCTCCAAAAATCGTTACTTTACATTCCCCATATATCTACAGTACTTCATGTTTGGATCATTTTGTGAATGCCATTTTATTTTTGGGGGACGTTAGAAGGCTTAGAAGTTTAGAAGCAAATCTTGAAATTTCTCAGAAAATTTCCAAAACCCACTTTTTAAGGACCAGTTCAGGTCTGAAGTCACTTTGTGAGGCTTACATAATAGAAACCACCCAAAAATGACCCCATTTTAGAAACTACATCCCTGAAGGTATTCAAAACTGATTTTACAAACTCTGTTAACCCTTTAGGTGTTCCACAAGAATTAATGGAAAATGGAGATGAATATATATATAATAACTAGCTTGTCATTATGAATTACATTATTTCTATTGTCTTGATTTTTCAAACCTGTCTACATAGGAGCAAAATACCATCTATTTTACATTTAGCTCATGTTATGATCTCAGCTTTTTGCACAATTTGGCACCTTTTGCTTAGTGAGAGTCCATAACCGGTTAACAAATTCTTCCTTACATTAAATATAGCTATTGATTAGTGAAGTAGTTTGTAGAAATAGTAATGACATTGTCAATAAATTGATGTAAGAATACTATAATTATTAGCAATTCTTCTGTGTCTCTCCATGTGCAGTATGTGACAGATTAATATGTTTTGCGTCTAACACACCTTTGTTTATAAAATAATAATTGGCAAGCATTAGAGCTGAGTGTGAATCAAATGAACAAACCAAAAATTCTTAAGATTTCATTTCAGGTTAATCAGAGATAAGAAAGAGCTCTTTTTTTTATTATGGCTGAACAGAAAGAATTACCATAGCTTAGCTGCCTGAGAGGCCTTGATTGATATGGAGAGCACTTGAGTACTCATGTAGGCCAGACAATGCTCCTCTGGGTTTCTGGGGAAAATATATGCAATATATCACTTACATCTGATGGCATCAGAGAGGCTTAGCTTTCTTTTCATTTTTGGAAGGAAAGCTAATTCTAATATCTTTCCCAGAAACCCAAAGATATGCACACCTCTCTTTTCCAGAGGAGTGTTATACAGAGATGTTTAATACTCCTTCCTTTTGGAAGAAAGGCTGATTTGCATGTCTCCTTTCAAGGAGTCTTTCCTTCTTTCTGTCTTTCTTTCTTATTTGTGTAGAATCAATTTTTACTCGAAACAAAAATTGCTCCTCTCTAGCAAGGATGTGCAACAGGGTTGGTTACAGGTTGATTTCAGCCTGAATGTCATATTTTTCTGCTTATACACACCAGAAAGCAGGTGTAAATGCTTTGATAAATCTGCCCCAATGTTTCCTATATACTTATAGTGCTGTCTGTAATTATGGAAACTTACATGCAGCATTTACATAGCCCCATCCAGTAGTAACACATCTCTCTCCTCCATTGAATACATCAACACCAGCAGCAACGCACACAGGGGAGACCCGGCTGTTGAATGTAGCAGCACTGGTGAGCTTCAGGAGAGTGATATCATTTGCAATGGTAAAGGAGTTGTAGCTGGGGTGTCTGAAGACCTGTTAAAAGACCACATCAGTTATATATGTAGTTAGCACTTTCAATTACATCTGATTTCCATTTACAAATGATGTGTCAAAACATTCATGGCATTTGTGATATATTTCCATATGTAAGTTTATGTTTGTGTTTCTTTAGCCATTTTAGTGTAGCTTACCCTGGAAATGGTCTTGGTTTGAATAGGCTCAGCAGAGGAGGAACGGTCAAATTCACCCAGAATTACACGGTGGGAGGTTCTGTGTACCAGAGAGTCACAGATATTCATGGTTTTACTCTGAGGTACCACGTCAATGACACAGAAAAATAATACAACATACTCTTTTCCACAAGTTTAATAAACTTTGATGGAATTCCAGAGTTGCTCTAAACTTGAAAATGCTGGCATATGAAATGCTATAAAGTCAACTAATATAAAATACTTACGTGACTCCACAGTGGGCAGCAGTGACAACCCAGAGACTGTTGATCAGAGAACCACCACAGAAGTGAAATCCAGTGTAGTCCTGTAGGGTACAAAAATATGAGTCAATGTATTGTTTTCTAATAACCCAGAAAGGGACATTTTACAGTTTTCACTCACATTAGAACTACTTGTGCTATGTTCAGACATGGTAGAATTGTGATAGATTTGTGGCCCAGTTTACAGTACAATTTATGTGGATGGAGTTTTCAATGCCACGGATAAAATCAGTATGGAAATACTGCATGATGATTTGCAGATTTAAAAATATGTAGTAAGCTCTTTCTTCTTAATTTTCACCAAGGATCTCACCCTTCTCAATGCATAGTAGTGTACGGTAACATAAACTGCAAATCCATAGCTCAAAAAATCTTCTGATTTGGGACAATTTTTTTGTAGGGAAATTTGTGCTATATTTGGACTTTGCATTAGGTATTATTACGCATGACAGTGTCTTATTTTCAGTCTACAAACAATGGATCTGTGAAAGTTGATACCTTTCATGTGAAGTTCTTATCTTACTCTCATCAATAGAAAGGGCCATTGTTCATCCACAAACACAGAAAAGAATAGGAACTGCACTGAGATGCAGATTGGACATGCTGCACCATTAGAAAACAGATGTGTGTATCGCCCCATAGAAATGAATTGGTCAGTGTGCACTATCCTTGAAAAAAAGATACACTGAAGAAAATATGGCCATCCACTTAAGCTCTTAGACACACAAGTCCTTAGTCCACCTAGAAGCCAACTTAGTCTCTGCCTGTAATGTCTTTTAAATAAATTTAAAAATACACTTAAAGGGCTTGTGTCATGAAGCATATTCTACCAGCATCAAACCTGGATATGAATACTTTTGTAATTGTATGTAATAAAAAATGTATTATGGCCAGTGGGCTATTAAATATAATGTATCTGTATACCTGCCACATGCTGTTTGTTCTTTTCCTTATTTTTTTGGGGTCGAACGTGCTCAGTTTAAATCTTCAACTGCCACCAGCCATATGTTATGTTAGAAGCTGTGGCAGTTACAGAAAGGACAGGCCCCCTGAGCTGGCAGGCTGAAGATAATCTAGCAGAGCAATTGGGGCAGTGAATCTAGAGATCTCTGGATCCGTGTGAGGTACAGGGCTGGTTCTAGTTTCATTAGAAAGATATCGTCATGTACTATATGATGTCGGATTTTCATTTTTACATTAACCATGGCTTAACTCCTTTAACTGTTCACAGTCCCACTGGCTCCTTTCCTGATGGATTTCTGACAGGGTCAATGTGGCTTGGTCTCAGGACCACTGTGGTCAATCACTGGCCTCAGTGGTCACCTGTTCTCAAATGGCACATCACCGCTAATGGGACCATTATGAGTCAATGCAATCCATCAGGATTCATTTGTATCTTTTAAAGATGCCTTGAACTAAAACGATGATGTTAGTGTGAACAAGTAGTATGGGATTACAATTATTATTAGATATATCTTTGGAATAATTTCAACTAGGTATGTTAAATGTTTTCACAGTACCTGAAGAGACACTTGCCATGGCCAGGAACCAGAAACGGCATTCTCACCGTTCACAATTCTTGCATAGCCAGTAATAACAGGCTTGATACTTGGCACACCACAGCCTAAATATTAAGAAATTATTATTATTCAATCTAAAAAATTACTATAAAAAATAAAATGTTAACTTAGGCATTTTCTAACTTACCAAGTGTACCCCCAAGCAGGGCAAGGCATGACAAGAACCAAAGGAATGCCATTGTAGTCACTGTGTAACAGTGGCACTGGAACAAATTTGTCACGTTTTTATACTCTCAAGCAAAAAAACAAAATTAGAGCTCAAGTTATCAGAAGGTCAAGTTTATGATTTTTTTTTTAAACTCTCTATCTGAGGCCTTGAGTTAATATAGAACACTCTACCAGCTGCGCAGAGGAGTATAGATAAGGGTAAAATATTTTCAGATTTAGTATTTGAATGGAAAATTATAGTTATATTGCATACATCTTCCATTACTATACATCAAATTAATATTTTCTGTAAATCAACAGTTTCAAAAATAATGATATTAAGTTTTTAATAGTCCAAAGATTACCATACAGACCAGCAAAAAATAATACTTGATCTGACACCTTTTTCAGGGCGTGGAATAGACATGAGCACAAATAAGATTTATTGCATATTTCACAAAAATGTTTCTGCCAAATTAATCCGAAGTTTTGGCGATCTGCTTTGGAGAAATTGTGCAAATTGGTACACAGCATTTTATATTTAACTCCTCCTACTCCAGGCCAGTTTTCACCTTCCTGCCCAAGCCTATTTTTGCTAATCCGACATGTGTCACTTTATGTAGTAATAATTTTGTAAAGTTTACTTAGGCTACTTTCACACTAGCGTTTCTATTTTCCAGTATTGAGATCCGTCATAGGGGCTCAATACCAGAGAAAAACGCTTAAGTTTTGTCCCCATTCATTGTCAATGGGGACAAAACGTAACTGAACAGAATGGAAAGCTCCAAAATATATTCCGTTTCGTTTGGTTGCGTTCCCATACCGGAGAGCAAACCGCAGCAAGACAGATCTTTCATGACCCACAATGCAAGTCAATGGGGACGGATCAGTTTAACTCTGACACAATATGACACAATAGAAAACACATCTGTCCCCCATTGACTTTCAATGGAATTCATAATGGATCTATCTTGGGTATGTTAAAGATAATACAACTGGATCCGTTTATAATGGATGCAGCTGGTTGTATTATCACTAACGGAAGCGTTTTTGATGAGCCCTGCCAGATCCAGCAAAAATTCTAGTGTGAAATTAGCTTTATCCAAGTGATTGTGAGACTGTTTTCCCATGACACATTTCCTTGACAGTGGTAAATTTAAGCAGCTATGTTTCACTTTTATTTCTAAAAAAAATGTCCAAAATGTATTTCTCTCCAATAAAACAGATAGTGATACCACATAGTATAGTCATTACTTTACATTCCCCATATGTCTACTTTTTGTTGGCATCATTTTGTAAATGTTATTTTATTTTTCAAGGATGTTAGACGAATTAGAATTTTAGATTCAATTTTTTGTATTTTCCCAAAGATTTCCAAAATCTGCTGTTTAAAGGACTAATCCACTTAAGAAGTAACTTTTTGGGGTTTACATAATAGAAAGTGTTAATAAATTGGGATGAGCAGACCCGTGGATGTTCGGGTTTGATCGGTTTGGCCGAACTTTAGTTCAAAGTTTGGCTTGGGAACCCGAATTCAACCCGAACTTGACCCCATAGAAGTCAATGGGTGCTGTAAAATAGTCGTAGTAAGGGCTGGAGGGCTGCAAAATCAAGCAAAATGGGAGTAAGAGCAGGACAATTTCTTTAAAAAATGTGGATAGTGAAATGACTTGAAATCACATAGTAACATAGTTTATAAGGTTGAAAAAAGGCAACTGTCCATCTAGTTCAGCCTGTTATCCCGAATGTTGATCCAGAGGAAGGCAAAAAAAAGACCCTGTGAGGTAGAAGACAATTTACCTCACTTTAGGAGAAAAAAATTCCTTCCTCACTCCAATCAGGCAATCAGAATAACTCCCTGGATCAACGACCTTTCTTTAGTAACTATAACCTATAATATTATTACACTCCAGAAATACATCCAGGCCCCTCTTGAACTCGTTTAGTGAACTCACCATCACCACTGCAGGAGCTGGTCACAGCAAATACAGTAGATGGCTTCAAAAAAGTTTTAGATGACTTTTTAATTCAAAATAACATTGAGGCTTATGGCAATGTATAGAAATCTTGTTGTACACACCCTTTCCCTTTGGCCCAACCCCTTTTTAAAAAGAAGATGGATATTGTTCCAGGGATTTGTTCCGTGGATCGATATACCACGACTGCAGGTTGGACTTGATGGACTTTTGGCTTTTTACAACCTTAACAACTATATAACTATGTAACCACCTCCTCCGGCAGAGAGTTCCATATTCTCACTGCTCTTACTGTAAAGAATCCTCTTCTATGTTTGTGTACAAACCTTCTTTCCTCCAGACGCAGAGGATGCCCTTTTGCAATAGTCACAGTCCTGGGAATAAATAGATGATGGGAGAGATCTCTGTACTGACCCCTGATATATCTATACATAGTTATTAGATTTCCCCTTAGTCATCTTTTTTCTAAAGTGAATAACCCTAATGTTGATAATCTTTCAGGGTACTGTAGTTGCCCCATTCCAGTTATTACTTTATTTCACCTCCTCTGAACCCTCTCCAGCTCTGCTATGTCTGCCTTGTTTACAGGAGCCCAGAACTGTACACAGTACTCCATGTGTGGTCTGACTAGTGATTTGTAAAGTGGTAGGACTATGTTCTTATCACTAGCATATATGCCCATTTTGATGAGCCCCATTATCTTAGTCTTTTATTTACATTTGGCCACTAGGACCATCAGTGTCCCTAAGCTAACACGTGTTAATAATTGTAAAATATAACATTTATTACTTGTCCTTAAAAATAACTTGTTTAGAACTCTACAATTAAAATTTTCAGCAATGCCTGCCTGCCTTGTGTTTATAATAGCAACATAGTGTCTGATGATTGAGTACGTCCACTGGATGGCACTATACACGTGTAGCTATGCTTCTCATTACTTTCTTTATTAGGGCATCTCTCTGCTCAGATGATGCATGCTGTTAATTCCACAGCGTGCTGCTTGCTACTGTGACTGCCTTCCTGGACTATGCTCCTCTTATCAATGTATCTCCCAGACGTTATTGCAGGCCAGGCAGAAGCTGGCTAAAACACTACTATCACTAGCTGCCCCCGACATGTTTCGCCAACCAGGCGTCTTCAGGGGTTTGGGCAGTGGACTGAGTGTTGGGGGCGGAGCCAAGCTTATGAAACCTCCCTGCACTTGTGATTGTTCTATTGACCAATGTGTGTCTCTGTTCCTGTGGGCCTGGTACACCGACCAATCTATATGCCTCTACTAGATGCGGCCGAATACCAGCTCCTCCCATATCGTTATTGCCCAGAAAGTTTTAACCTGCGCCGTTCGAGGTGCGCTGAAACTTAGTGCCGTCTAGCTGACGAAACTCCAGGGCATTCAGGTCAATGAGATCACACAAATAGCGAGTCTGGATGTAGAGGCTCTCTATACCAGCATTAAACACCACCTTGGCCTAGAAGCAATTAGATACTATTTAAACAAAAAAGGTATACAATTTCACGAGCACAATGAATTTGTTTTATCACTACTTCAGTTTTTGTTGACACATAATTATTTCACATTCAATGGTAAGTTTTATTTACAGATCACTGGTAGGGATGAGCGAACCCGAACTGTATAGTTCGGGTTCGTACCGAATTAAGGGGTGTCCGTGACACGAACCCGAACATTTTCGTAAAAGTCCGGGTTCGGGTTCGGTGTTTGGCGCTTTCTTGGCGCTTTTTGAAAGGCTGCAAAGCAGCCAATCAACAAGCGTCATACTACTTGCCCCAAGAGGCCATCACAGCCATGCCTACTATTGGCATGGCTGTGATTGGCTAGTTCAGCATGTGACCCAGCATCTATTTAAGCTGGAGTCACGTAGCGCCGCACGTCACTCTGCTCTGATCAGTGTAGGGAGAGGTTGCAGCTGCCGTTAGGGCGAGATTAGGCAGGGATTAACTCGGCAAAAACACTTAATTCAGTGATCGATCTACAGCTGTCGATCATTGAACTGCTGCTATTTAATTGCTCACTGTTTTTAGGCTGCCCAGAGCGTTTTTATGTCACTCTTTTCTTGGGTGATCGGCGCCCATTTTGTGTCTTGTGGTGCGCCAGCACAAGCTGCCACCAAGTCCATTTAACCATCATCAGTGTGGTTATTTTTTTGCTATAGCCTACATCAGGGGCTTGGCTGTGCTTGCTATTTTATTGAGGGGTAAAATACAATTGCCAAAATAGCAGTACCCTAAATCTTGTGTTTCAGCTGTGGCTAGCCAATTGTCTGCCGAAGCACAGTTTTTGTTCTGGGTTGAATACAATTCCCAACTTAGCAATTCCCAAAATAATCTTTTTCTGCTGTATCAGGCCAAGTTTAAATCGATCCATAAAAGGGTATATTAGATTTAAGGTGCGGATAGTGTCATCCTCAATAACTTCACACGCTACCGTGCATTTCCAAGTTTAATTCTGTCCGTAAACGTATACCTGTCACCCAGCGCCTAAATAATAGGCCTAAAATTTATATTCAGCTAAATCTGTGTTTATTGCTGAGGCTAGTCAATTCATTTAGTGTCCGCCAAAGCACAGTTTTTGTTCTGGGTTGAAATACAATTCCCAACTTAGCAATTCCCTAAATCAGTGGTTTCTGCTGTATCAAGCCAACTTTAAATCTATCCATAAAAGGGTATATTAGATTGAAGGTGCGGATAGGGTCATTCTCAATAACTTCACACGCTACCGTGCATTTCCAAGTCTAATTCTGTCCGTAAAAGGGATACCTGTCATCCAGGGCCTAAATACCAGGCCTACAATTTATATTCAGCTAAATCTGTCGTTACTGCTGTGCCTGTATTAGTGTAATACGGTACCTAAATAGATAGCCAGATAGTGTTAGGTGCCTGTAAAAAAAGGCCTGAATTTGAATTCAATACATTGGGCCAAATAATTTTTTTCTTATTGTGGTGAACGGTAATAATGAGGAAAACATCTAGTAAGGGACGCGGACGCGGACATGGTCGTGGTGGTGTTAGTGGACCCTCTGGTGCTGGGAGAGGACGTGGCCGTTCTGCCACAGCCACACGTCCTAGTGAACCAACTACCTCAGGTCCCAGTAGCCAGCAAAATTTACAGCGATATTTGGTGGGGCCCAATGCCGTTCTAAGGATGGTAAAGCCTGAGCAGGTACAGGCATTAGTCAATTGGGTGGCCGACAGTGGATCCAGCACGTTCACATTATCTCCCACCCAGTCTTCTGCAGAAAGCGCACAGATGGCGCCTGAAAACCAAGCCCATCAGTCTGTCACATCACCCCCATGCATATCAGGGAAACTGTCTGAGCCTCAAGTTATGCAGCAGTCTCTTATGCTGTTTGAAGACGCTGCTGGCAGGGTTTCCCAAGGGCATCCACCTAGCCCTTCCCCAGGGGTGGAAGAGATAGAATGCACTAACGCACAACCACTTATGTTTCCTGATGAGGACATGGGAATACCACCTCAGCACGTCTCTGATGATGACGAAACACAGGTGCTAACTGCTGTGTTTTTCTGCAGTGTGCAGACTGAACAGGAGGTCATGGAGGAAGACTGGGTGGAAGACGATGCAGGGGACGATGAGGTCCTAGACCCCACATGGAATGAAGGTCGTGCCACTGACTTTCAGAATTCGGAGGAAGAGGCAGTGGTGAGACAGAGCCAACAGCGTAGCAAAAGAGGGAGCAGTGGGCAAAAGCAGAACACCCGCCGCCAAGAGAGTCCGTCTGCTACTGGCCACCGCCATCTGGGACCGAGCACCCCAAAGGCAGCTTCAAGGAGTTCCCTGGCATGGCAGTTCTTCAAACAATGTGCTGACGACAAGACCCGAGTGGTTTGCACGCTGTGCCATCAGAGCCTGAAGCGAGGCATTAACGTTCTGAACCTTAGCACAACCTGCATGACCAGGCACCTGCATGCAAAGCATGAACTGCAGTGGAGTAAACACCTTAAAAACAATTAACTCACTCAGGCTCCCCCTGCTACCTCTTCTGCTGCTGCCGCTTCGGCCTCTTCCTCCGCCTCTGGAGGAACGTTGGCACCTGCCGCCCAGCAAACAGGGGATGTACCACCAACACCACCACCTCCGTCACCAAGCACCTCAACCATGTCACACGGCAGCGTTCAGCTCTCCATCTCACAAACATTTGAGAGAAAGCGTAAATTCCCACCTAGCCACCCTCGATCCCTGGCCCTCAATGCCAGCATTTCTAAACTACTGGCCAATGAAATGCTGTCATTCAGGCTGGTGGACACAGACAGCTTCAAACAGCTCATGTCGCTTGCTGTCCCACAGTATGTTGTTCCCAGCCGCCACTACTTCTCCAAGAGAGCCGTGCCTTCCCTGCACAACCAAGTATCCGATAAAATCAAGTGTGCACTGCGCAACGCCATCTGTGGCAAGGTCCACCTAACCGCAGATACGTGGACCAGTAAGCACGGCCAGGGACGCTATATCTCCCTAACTGCACACTGGGTAAATGTAGTGGCGGCTGGGCCCCAGGCGAAGAGCTGTTTGGCGCACGTCCTTCCGCCGCCAAGGATCGCAGGGCAACATTCTTTGCCTCCTGTTGCCTCCTCCTCCTACTCGGCTTCCTCCTCCTCTTCTTCCACCTGCTCATCCAGTCAGCCACACACCTTCACCACCAACTTCAGCACAGCCCGGGGTAAACGTCAGCAGGCCATTCTGAAACTCATATGTTTGAGGGACAGGCCCCACACCGCACAGGAGTTGTGTCGGGGTATAGAACAACAGACCGACGAGTGGTTGCTGCCGGTGAGCCTCAAGCCCGGCCTGGTGGTGTGCGATAATGGGCGAAATCTCGTTGCAGCTCTGGGACTAGCCGGTTTGACGCACATCCCTTGCCTGGCACATGTGCTGAATTTGGTGGTGCAGAAGTTCATTCACAACTACCCCGACATGTCAGAGCTGCTGCATAAAGTGCGGGCCGTCTGTGCGCGCTTCCGGCGTTCACATCCTGCCGTTGCTCGCCTGTCTGCGCTACAGCGTAACTTCGGCCTTCCCGCTCACCGCCTCATATGCGACGTGCCCACCAGGTGGAACTCCACCTTGCACATGCTGGACAGACTGTGCGAGCAGCAGCAGGCCATAGTGCAGTTTCAGCTGCAGCACGCACGGGTCAGTCGCACTGCGGAACAGCACCACTTCACCACCAATGACTGGGCCTCCATGCGAGACCTGTGTGCCCTGTTGCGCTGTTTCGAGTACTCCACCAACATGGCCAGTGGCGATGACGCCGTTATCAGTGTTGCAATACCACTTCTATGTCTCCTTGAGAAAACACTTAGGGCGATGATGGAAGAGGAGGTGGCCCAGGAGGAGGAGGAAGAGGGGTCATTTTTAGCACTTTCAGGCCAGTCTCTTAGAAGTGACTCAGAGGGAGTTTTTTGCAACAGCAGAAGCCAGGTACAAATGTGGCCAGACGGGGCCCACTACTGGAGGACGAGGAGGACGAGGATGAGGAGGAGGTGGAGGAGGATGAGGATGAAGCATGTTCACAGTGGGGTGGCACCCAACGCAGCTCGGGCCCATCACTGGTGCGTGGCTGGGGAGAAACGCAGGACGATGACGATACGCCTCCCACAGAGGACAGCTTGTTCTTACCTCTGGGCAGCCTGGCACACATGAGCGACTACATGCTGCAGTGCCTGCGCAACGACAGCAGAGTTGCCCACATTTTAACGTGTGCGGACTACTGGGTTGTCACCCTGCTGGATCCCCGGTACAAAGACAATGCGCCCACCTTACTTCCTGCACTGGAGCGTGATAGGAAGATGTGCGAGTACAAGCGCACATTGGTAGACGCGCTACTGAGAGCATTCCCAAATGTCACAGGGGAACAAGTGGAAGCCCAAGGCGAAGGCAGAGGAAGAGCAAGAGGTCGCCAACGCAGCTGTGTCACGGCCAGCTCCTCTGAGGGCAGGGTTAGCATGGCAGAGATGTGGAAAAGTTTTGTCACCACACCACAGCTAACTGCACCACCACCTGATACGGAACGTGTTAGCAGGAGGCAACATTTCACTAACATGGTGGAACAGTACGTGTGCACACCCCTCCACGTACTGACTGATGGTTCGGCCCCATTCAACTTCTGGGTCTCCAAATTGTCCACGTGGCCAGAGCTAGCCTTTTATGCCTTGGAGGTGCTGGCCTGCCCGGCGGCCAGCGTTTTGTCTGAACGTGTATTCAGCACGGCAGGGGGCGTCATTACAGACAAACGCAGCCGCCTGTCTACAGCCAATGTGGACAAGCTGACGTTCATAAAAATGAACCAGGCATGGATCCCACAGGACCTGTCCATCCCGTGTGCAGATTAGACATTAACTACCTCCCCTTAACAATATATTATTGTACTCCAGGGCACTTCCTCATTCAATCCTATTTTTATTTTCATTTTACCATTATATTGCGGGGCAACCCAAAGTTGAATGAACCTCTCCTCTTTCTGGGTGCCGGGGCCTAAATATCTGACAATGGACTGTTCCAGTTTTGGCTGACGTGAAGCCTGATTCTCTGCTATGACATGAAGACTGATTCTCTGCTGACATGAAGCCTGAATATCTGTTATGGGACCTCTCTCCTCTGTCTGGGTGCCGGGGCCTAAATATCTGACAATGGACTGCTCCAGTTTTGGCTGACGTGAAGCCTGACTCTCTGCTATGACATGAAGACTGATTCTCTGCTGACATGAAGCCTGAATCTCTGTTATGGGACCTCTCTCCTCTGTCTGGGTGCCGAGGCCTAAATATATTACAATGGACTGTTCCAGTTTTGGCTGACGTGAAGCCTGATTCTCTGCTATGACATGAAGACTGATTCTCTGCTGACATGAAGCCTGATTCTCTGCTGACATGAAGCCTGATTCTCTGTTATGGGACCTCTCTCCTCTGTCTGGGTGCCGGGGCCTAAATATATGACAATGGACTGTTCCAGTTTTGGCTGACGTGAAGCCTGATTCTCTGCTATGACATGAAGACTGATTCTCTGCTGACATGAAGCCTGATTCTCTGCTATGGGACCTCTCTCCAATTGATATTGGTTAATTTTTATTTATTTTATTTTTATTTTTATTCATTTCCCTATCCACATTTGTTTGCAGGGGATTTAACTACATTTTGCTGCCTTTTTCTGCCCTCTAGCCCTTTCCTGGGCTGTTCTACAGCCTTTTTAGTGCCGAAAAGTTCGGGTCCCCATTGACTTCAATGGGGTTCGGGTTCGGGACGAAGTTCGGGTCGTGTTCGGATCCCGAACCCGAACATTTCAGAGAAGTTCGGCCGAACTTCTCGAACCCGAACATCCAGGTGTTCGCTCAACTCTAATCACTGGGACAGCTATGGGGACAATCTGTGCACCTAGCTTTGCGAATTTATTTTTAGGATGGTGGGAAGAACAGGTAGTATTCACAGAAGCAAACCAACACTTCACAGATCACATACTCTATTGGGGTCATTTTATAGACAACATTTTAATTTTGTGGGATAGCACACAATTTTTAGATTTCATCAAAGAACTTAATGACAAGCTACTAGGCCTCAAATTTACAGCGGAAATAGATCAGAGAACTATTAACTTTCTGGACCTTACTATTACCCTTGAGAATGATGGCAGCATAAAAACCACCATATATAGGAAGCCCACTTCCACAAACAGCCTCCTACATTGGAAAAGCCATCACCCAACCAGCCTTAAAAAAGGAATCCCAATTGGGCAATACCTTCGAGCGAAATGGAATTGCTCGACAACTGAAGGCTTTGAAGCTGAATGTGGGCTCCTGTATGATAAATTCCTAGTAAGAGGATATCCAAAGAAAACCCTGCATTATGCATACAACCGAGCCAGAAAAAGCAGCAGAATGAGTTTACTTGCGGGCACTGGACAACCCAGAACCCAAAATGAGAAAATAATACGGTGTATTGGAAACTATGATGGACAACATGAGAAGATACGGAAGATCCTGACACGGTATTGGCATATACTACTCTCAGATGATGAACTGAAAGAGATCATCACCCCGAGACCAGCCATTACATACAGAAGGGGGCAGAATAAAAGAGAAATTAGTGCACAGTCACTTTATTCAGAACAAAAAACAAAACAAACCCACCTGGCTTCAAACTAATGGATTATATCCGTGTGGGGACTGCAGCTTCTGCAGAATGATGTCACCAAAAAGGGAATTTTCTAATCCTAGTGACAATAAGAAATATCAGATTAAGGAATACATCAATTGTAAATCCATGGGAGTAGTGTATGCCATACAGTGTGAATGTCCAAAAATCTACGTGGGCAAAACCACGCAAGAACTTAGAAGGCGGATATCCAAACACCTCAGTATAATAAATACCACCAGTGACACACCTCTTGCAAGACATATGCACCAAATACATAATGGGAACGTTCAGAATTTAAAGGTGTGGGACATACAAAAGCTCAGATTAGGTCCAAGAATGGGGAATCTAGACAGGAGGCTACAACAAGAGGAAACCCGATGGATATATCGCCTGAAAAGTCTAGCCCCATTAGGATTAAATGAGGGATTTACACTTGCTTCATTCCTCTGAGAGAGATTCTAGCAACAAGATTTTAGTATAAGGAAGATACAAGATACGAATAGAACCAAACTACAATCACAAGGAGGGCAGCCAAGCAAAAACCAGAAATAGATAAATAGAACTAGAAATAAGAGATCTGCCAAAATATGGAGTATGACCAATGTCAATATATAGCTCTGCCAGAAACCGTATAACCAGAGAGATACAGTACCGAGAAATTATTTACTAAAATAAATGCCTACTAAGTAAAAATAAATAAAATAAAATCAAAATCAAAATTAACAATAGTTGAATCAAAAATGGAAGAATAAAATAGGAAAAATAGGAAAAATAAAAAATCATGAGAGTGAAAATTAAAGGAAAAATTAAAACCATAAGCTAATAGCTCAAGAGGACTGGATCCCGAGAATTAATACATCCAAGCCACCCAAGGGTATATTAATATTAACACTAGTTAATTACACCAACCACCTCACAATATAATTCAAAATAAAATTAATTCACTTCAGGTTTAACACCTAAAAAAGAAAGGGATATAAGGTAAAACTGCACCAAATCAATGATAAACATTGAAAAATTAATTAAGTAAAAATATAAATAAAAATAATCTAGAATAAATACATAAATACAAAAATATAGGAAAATATATAAATAAAAAATATGAAAAAATTGTTTAGAAGCAGTAATAATAAAAATAGAAGAATTACAAAAAAAAAAATATATAAATAAGGGGTGTCTAGAATACATCATTTGCACATAAACTTACCTTGTGGACTGTGGTGGTCTTGCGGGGGGAAACCGGAACATCAGCAAGGCATCTGGATATATAGAGAAGAAGAGCCAAAATTCATACAAAGAGTCATGTACCCACTAGATGTACAGAAGGAAGATGGATAAACAGGGAATTTGATTGTCCACCAATACCCCAGGACTAGAATCTAGGCAATAATAAGCTAAACTGGCAAGTGAGTTAGAGAGACAATAAAATTAACCTGAATATGTGAATTAAATCGAGTGATAATACACATATCCTCCCAGAACTCATGAACATGTGAAAGTTGAAATAATAAATTGATACTCGGGATGAACCAATAAAAATATGCATGGTTATACACCATTAGATCAACAGTTTATATAGAAAAAGGATATCCCATGATGTCAAAAGAAAATTGGGAGATATCAATGAACACAAGAGGTCCTGACATATGAAATAGAAATAATAGAACATCAGGCAAGAACTAAGTCCTGACGCATGAGCAGTGACAACCTGTGAAATCCGCTCTATCAGTGTGAGCAGACGCAATACAACCTATGACTGCAAACAGCTAAGTCAGATGACATGCGCAGAGACGGAATATGTCGGGAGTCGCACCGTCCACACATCATCATCAGGAACAGTAAGGTGCGCAGGAATATGACCGGTATGAAACCAACTAGGAGATATCCAGACATGCGCGATGACCGCATATATGAGTTAAACGGCACTAAGTTTCAGCGCACCTCGAACGGCGCAGGTTAAAACTTACTGGGCAATAACGAAATGGAGGAGCTGGTATTCGGCCGCATCTAGTAGAGGCATATAGATTGGTCAGTGTACCAGGCCCACAGGTACAGAGACACACATTGGTCAATAGAACAATCACAAGTGCAGGGAGGTTTCATAAGCTTGGCTCCGCCCCCAACACTCAGTCCACTGCCCAAACCCCTGAAGACGCCTGGTTGGCGAAACATGTCGGGGGGCAGCTAGTGATAGTAGTGTTTTAGCCAGCTTCTGCCTGGCCTGCAATAACGTCTGGGAGATACATTGATAAGAGGAGCATAGTCCAGGAAGGCAGTCACAGTAGCAAGCAGCACGCTGTGGAATTAACAGCGTGCATCATCTGAGCAGAGAGATGCCCTAATAAAGAAAGTAATGAGAAGCATAGCTACACGTGTATAGTGCCATCCAGTGGACGTACTCAATCATCAGACACTATGTTGCTATTATAAACACAAGGCAGGCAGGCATTGCTGAAAATTTTAATTGTAGAGTTCTAAACAAGTTATTTTTAAGGACAAGTAATAAATGTTATATTTTACAATTATTAACACGTGTTAGCTTAGGGACACTGATGGTCCTAGTGGCCAAATGTAAATAAAAGATTATAAAGTCCCAACACGTGTTAGGGAGATATATGTAAATCAATCCATTATCTTAGTGGCCTTGGCAGCAGCTGCCTGACACTGGTTTCCACAGCTTAGTTTGCTGTTCACTAAAATTCCTAAGTCCTTTTCCATGTCAGTGTTTTACCATTTAGTATGTACGGGTGACTTGCATTTTTCCTTCCCATGTGCATAACTTTACATTTGTCAGTGTTAAACCTCATCTACCACCTCTCTGCCCAAGACTCCAATCTATCCAGATCCATCTGTAGCAGTATACTGTCCTCTTCCGTGTCAATTACTTTACACACTTTAGGCTACTTTCACACCTGCGTTAGGTGCGGATCCGTCTGGTATCTGCACAGACGGATCCGCACCTATAATGCAAACGATTGCATTATGAAGAACAAAGTCTAAACGGATCCGTCTTGACTTACATTGAAAGTCAATGGGGGACGGATCCATTTTCAATTGCACCATATTGTGTCAGTGAAAACGGATCCGCTACTATTGACTTACATTGTAAGTCAGGACGGATCCGTTTGGTGTCCGCATCCAGAGCGGAATGGAGGCAGAACGGAGCCAAACTGATGCATTCTGAACGGATCCTTATCCATTCAGAATGCATTGGGGTTGAACTGATCCGTTTTGAACCGTTTGTGACATCCCTGACACGGATCTCACAAACGGAATTCAAAACGCCAGTGTGAAAGTAGCCTTAGTGTCATCTGCAAAAATTAATAAATATATTGAAGAGAATAGAACGCAATACTTACCCCTCAGGTACTCCGCTAGTGACCCAATCTGAGTGTGTACCGTGATCAACCACCCTCTGTTTTTCTATCACTGAGCCAGTTACCCACATACAGACGTTTTCTCCCAGTCCGAGCATTCTCATTTTATATACTAACCTTTTATGTGGTACAGTGTCAAATGCTTTGGAGAAGTCCAGATATACGACATCCATTGATTTGCCGCAGTTAAGTCTAGAACTTACCTCCTCATAGAAACTGAGTAAATTAGTTGGACAACATAGAATAGAATTTTTTTTTAAATAATCATCTTAAACCAGGAGGTGGAGGTCCAAGTGGAGTAGGAGGTTGCGGAGGCTGTGGACGTGGCAGTGTAGGTGGAAGAGGCGGAGGAGGAGGTAGCCAACACTGTTTTTGTGGGGTTTTTATTTTATTATTGATTAATTTTTTCTTAAATTTTTTTATTTTATTTGGGGAGGCCCCAAAACATTTGAAAATGGCAAACAGAATGAACAAAGTGCACTGAATTATAACTATGGCTGGGCGCGGCTGATATACTTCTCTACTCTGACAATATAATAAATAACAATCTTGAACCAGGAAGTGGAGGTCCTTGTAGCGGGGATCCAGCAGGGTGGTCACCCAGTTGTCACACAATAGTGACCCCAAGGGCTTCTCTTTTGTGGCCCTGGAAAAGGTGGACATACACTGGAGAGGAGGGAATCACATTATGAGAATGTCACGGGCTGAGTCCAGAAGAATCTATGATTTTGGCAGTCTCCTCCCTGCGGGGTTGAACTCAGATTTGGAGATTTTTGGTTTTATTTAGATTACAAGATACCAGTCATTTACAGCAGCATAGATGAAAATAAAGATAGATTATGAAGATGAAGGTATGATTTTGAGAAATGGAAAATATAGTAATACCTATGGAATCGAAAATCCCCTAAATAGAATGAAGATAAAACCATTTTATATAAATATAAAAATAAAAAAACTTTTTTGAATTTTTTTTTCAAAAAAACGCATCCCCAGAAAAAACGCACACAAAAAAAACGCACAAAAGAAACCGCAATAAAAAAACGCAATTTTCAAAAAAGTGCAGGAAAATTGCAGGGATGAATTATATTGAAATAAGGAACAAAGATAATATAGAATAAGATGTATATAAGAAGGAAAACAGATTAAAAATGAGGATTATATCCTGAGATTTAGCGAATCAGCCCTTAGGAGTATGGGGACTAATATATACCCTTTAGGACTGATATGAATAAAAATCTCATATTTCAAGATATTCATATTGGAATATGTGGGTGGAGAATTATTGACTACATGATGATGATATAAAAACATTTCCCCACAATGTAGGATTTCAAATGTCTGCCAACATATATTATTGAATAGTGGTTTATTCACACTTTCCATATGCTTTTTATATCTTTTTATATTTTTTATTCTATATTTGATCGTATAGTTGTCATATATGAATACATATCTATATGCAGAGATGTCTGATACTATTAATACTACCGAAAGAGGATTCTAAGATAGAAATATTATATGGAAAAGAAAAGGTTAATGAAAAGCAAAGCCTCTATGTCCTGACACAAGTTTTGGAACAGGTGAAAGTAATCAACTAATTGAGATGAGAGTATATAAAACACAAGAGCAGTGTTCACAGGTCATACCCACTGAAGAAGAGATAAGATATCTCGAAACGCGTCTGGACGTATTACCTGTGAAAGAATCATCTCAGCGGTACATGGCCATGTACTAGAAGGACGGAGAGAATATATCCACCTATAGAAGATCAGCAAGTGTTGTAAGACTCACCGAAGTGAAACAGCTGAAACAGCTAACACAGGTCCAACACAGGTCTCTCGCGAGAGTAGAGACGGGATCCTATTACTAACTGGATCCAACACAAACACAGCGGAGAAAAGCTGAAGCGTGGGACGCCACGGTAGAAATTCCTCCGCAGACCTAATCGAGTGAGCCTACACGGGGACACAGTGAGTAACACTAAGTTCAGTGGAACTATACCGATTTTCTGCATGAGAGACGGCACAGGTACTGTGATCACAGACGTGCTGGACAAGTGACTTTGAATCTGAGACCGTTACAGGTGCTGGACAATTCATTTATGGTTCAAAATACAGACCACATTTGACTATCCTTGATCCCCTATCCTATACGTTGGAGCAATTATATGCATTTAGGATTATGTGGGATACATGCCATTGAATCCTCCTAAACATAGTATTTTATGCAAATATACCACCGAATATATCTCAAACACACCAACTCTGCTTTGGCATAGACGCCTGCGATCCAATAGCCTTACCCAACCGGGGGGGACACGGATGCAGCCTGCTGTGCCCAGCATTTGAGATCCCTCTATACTAGAGATATATATTCATTTGGTATACGTATATGTTTTATATGCTTTTTATGTCATTTTTATGAATTTTACCCTGATGTACACAGAATATAGCTTATCTAATGCTTATTGTTTAATAAATAATTTTAATTCACTTCCACGCACATTCCGATTGATTTGAGTGCCAATTCTATACAAACCTATATTTACCTACCAGAACCAAGGGGTGTTTTTTGAACCTGTGCACCTGTCGTGACAAATCAGAGTGAGCCACCTGCTTAGCACTTTTTGTATATCATTGCCATACCCCTTAATTAAGCAGGTAGAGCCCCTCTGATTTAGCCATGGACTTTTGGAATCACGTGGAATTGAAACGGCAGACAGCTGAAGCCTATAATTTTGAAGGGAATGTGAACAATGAACACCTTAATAAACCCACACTAGCGGGAACATTTAAAGAACTAGAACACCTGTTACAAAAACAGTTAAAACAATACTGGGAGGTACGTTCATTGAGACAATTTATAGAACAAGGGAAAATTCCCAGAGGGCTGATGCTTAATAAAATACCAGCACAAGACCTCTGTTGTGAATCCTTTAACCAAGAATGGGAGAAATTACTATTCTCACAATCTATCTCATTGATACATCTAATAATAAATGGAAATATTAGAAAATTTAAACCTTGAAATAGCCAAATATAAACAGCTGCTTGAAAAATTCCCCAAAGATAGTGAATTTGAGGAATGGGAAGAAAAATTATGTAAAGGCCTAGATCGGACAGAACTGGAAATAATGAACAAAAAAACAAAGAAATATAAGAACTTTCCTAAACCCCGATTTGATCCACTGCAGACACAAGTGGAGGCATCAAATATAGAGAGAGAGTTATATCCACAAGAGAGAGGATTGGAGGGAGGACAAAATACCAACTATAGTCAGGGAGGATATAATATACCGACTAGTGGTCACTATGGACCTATTTACGTTCTTGGATCAAGTACTGTTTTTTGCCTTTTTTTTGTGTATAAAACTTCACTTTTATTTCATTATTTAAATGTACGTTATACTTTTAATCTTATTCCATCCTATTACAATGCTAAAGACACATATTAAAACTTTCAGTTGTGCGGACTGGCTCTGTGTTTTTTTTTTTTAAATTTATTCTGGTAAATACTTTTTGTACTATAGTTATAATTGTTATCACAGTTGCTGCTGCCTTGTTGGTAAGGTGGACTTCTTGTTTGAAATCCCTCTATTCCTATAACACAGGGGTAGGGGGAGAGCTGGAGGGGGGGAGGAGGGAGGAGAAATAAGGAGATTAACCTGTGAATTGGTATAATCTCTTATAAAGGCATAGATGACAGTGTTCGTCACAGTCTATGCTTGATATCATACCTCTGGTATATCTCTAGTGTGTTCATATCTAGATCAAGCCTATTCCCTAGTGATGGCACTACTTGTGCTTTTAGTATGCTCCTCTTATCACCTCCTATCCACCTCTCTCCATAAATCACCTTCCCCTTGTAGCCACTGCCTTCAGTATTACTTTCTATTGGCTACTGGGTCCCTGTGATACGCAGCTTTATTTGCTCATATGTTTGAGCTTAGTCCACATCATACTGCCTAAAACCTAACACTCACACACCCTGCATCCCGACATGTTTCGCTGTATACCAGCGTCTTCAGGGGATAATGCAGGTGCACCTGCATTATCCCCTGAAGACGCTGGTATACAGCGAAACATGTCGGGATGCAGGGTGTGTGAGTGTTAGGTTTTAGGCAGTATGATGTGGACTAAGCTCAAACATATGAGCAAATAAAGCTGCGTATCACAGGGACCCAGTAGCCAATAGAAAGTAATACTGAAGGCAGTGGCTACAAGGGGAAGGTGATTTATGGAGAGAGGTGGATAGGAGGTGATAAGAGGAGCATACTAAAAGCACAAGTAGTGCCATCACTAGGGAATAGGCTTGATCTAGATATGAACACACTAGAGATATACCAGAGGTATGATATCAAGCATAGACTGTGACGAACACTGTCATCTATGCCTTTATAAGAGATTATACCAATTCACAGGTTAATCTCCTTATTTCTCCTCCCTCCTCCCCCCCTCCAGCTCTCCCCCTACCCCTGTGTTATAGGAATAGAGGGATTTCAAACAAGAAGTCCACCTTACCAACAAGGCAGCAGCAACTGTGATAACAATTATAACTATAGTACAAAAAGTATTTACCAGAATAAATTAAAAAAAAAACACAGAGCCAGTCCGCACAACTGAAAGTTTTAATATGTGTCTTTAGCATTGTAATAGGATGGAATAAGATTAAAAGTATAACGTACATTTAAATAATGAAATAAAAGTGAAGTTTTATACACAAAAAAAAGGCAAAAAACAGTACTTGATCCAAGAACGTAAATAGGTCCATAGTGACCACTAGTCTGTAAAGTTAAAACGTTGACATGTACTGTGAGGTCAAAGGTCATTGAAAAAATGGATATAATATACCAACACATAATAGATATGAAACATCACAAGATAAGTATTTTTTAGACAGGACCCCACCACATCACAAACCACGGATAAGACACAGATCACCTTCACTAAGATTAAATCAACACTCACAGACACCATTAAGGAATCATATACGTCAAACCCCACCAACCCATCCTTACAATCTGAGACAGCGGAATCAGTCCCCAATATACCATCAACAATCATACAAACGACCATACAGGGGACAACACCATCAATATCATCACACAAAATCAGAGAAAGAAAGACAAGAAGAGGACAGAGGAAGAAGGGGGAGAGACAGAAGGAGAAATTAATAAATACACTAGATTCAATAGCTAATATAAGTTCCACAGTACTCACAAATACACAAATGAAACTCCTAGACAAAGGATTAAAATTTGCACCCACATCCAAACTCAACAAGTTCGACACATATATAGGTCTTCAAAAATTTATGAGGAAATTATGTCTACGGAAATATTTCCAAAAAAATCCTATTATAGCAGAATCTCCAACACGAGATGATAATGAGAATAGGGGAGGAGTACAACATACTAATCTGAAGAATAAATCACGGAAATTCCCAAAAAATGAGATTGGCCATGATATGGCAACATTTCAAAGATCAATTGAAAATGATCTGAGAAAAATCAAAGATAGACAGAGCCAAAGAAATAATTTAACAGGGGGAGAAATTCGGGCCATTAAAGAATTGCAGAAACAGGAGAACATCACAATACGCCCAGCAGACAAGGGCGGGGCTATTGTAGTTATGAATACCACACAGTATGTAGATGAGTGTCTTAGACAATTGGAAGACACCACGACATACAAAAAAACTAAAAGTAGATCCAGGTCAGGAATTCAATAAAAGTCTCACAAACTACTGTGATAGAGGTGTAAGTGACAAGATATTGTCTGATCAGGAACGGAACTTTATTCTGGGCACGCAGGGAAGACTTCCAGTCTTCTACTGCCTGCCCAAAATCCACAAAAATTTGGAACAGCCACCTGGACGTCCCATAATATCTGGTATAGGATCTATGACCTCGAATCTCTCCCAATACATTGATGTATTATTACAGCCCGTGGTGAGGAGAACTAGGTCGTATATTCGAGATACCACAGATATTGTTGGGACGCTAGAGGGTTTTGATGTAGAACCAGGCTGGATCATTGGGACATTAGATGTCCAGTCTCTCTATACCAGTATAAGACATGACCAAGGTATAGCAGCAGTGAAGTCACAATTAGAAATAGATGGGACTTTATGCCCTAAACAAATTGAATTCCTGATGGAGGGTATTCAATTTATTCTCCATCACAATTATTTTTATTTTGAGGGCGATCACTATTTGCAGCTGTGTGGGACGGCCATGGGGACCAGGTTTGCCCCCAGTTATGCAAATTTATTCTTGGCACAGTGGGAACATGAAAACATCACCCCCAAACTGGGGACGGACCTGGCCCTATGGCGTCGCTACATAGATGACGTCCTGTTTGTATGGAGAAAAGATGAACATCAACTGCAAGAATTCTTAGAGGCCCTGAATCATAATGACAAAAATTTGATTTTTTTTGTCCAAAATCAAAGAAACATCTATAGAGTTTCTGGACATCCAGATTACACAATGTGACAATAAATACAGGTGTAATACCCATTATAAACCAACAGCGAAAAATAGCTTTATACCATTCACAAGCTGCCACCTGCCCCAGTGGCTACTAAATATTCCCTCAGGGCAATTCCGCCATATAAAGCGAAATTGTACCGATGAAGTGGACTTCGAAATTGAGGCCCTTAAAATGAAAGAACAGTTTGAATGTAAAGGTTACCCCGAAAAAGTCCTGACAGATGCTCTGGTAAAAATAAGAGAAACAGAGAGAGAGACCTTTTTTCAGCCAAATACTCACAAAAACATAAATAAGGAAGGGGAATTGAGAATAATTTTACCTTTTCATCATAAATCAACACTGGCACTTTCTATTAAGAGATAAGGTCATTGGACCCATGTTGCACACTTCCCCACTTATCACTTTCACCAAGGCACCCAACCTAGGTCTAAAAATAGCACCTTCAATAATTAATCACAAGAAAAAAGAAGCACCCACACTCCAAAAATGGCTGAATATGAATGGGTTTTATAGATGTGGGAGATGTTCGGGGTGTAAAAACTCAACATTCCCAAAAAAGATAAGTAAGGTCCAATCCACTCAAAATGAATTTAGTTTGGATATTAAGGGTTGCCTGACATGTGACTTCAGTTGGATATTAAGGGTTGCCTCCAGTGTTGTCTACCTTTTCCAGTGCCCCTGCCAGAAACAATACATTGGCAGAACCAAAAGACCCTTGAGAGTGAGAATAACAGAACATCTAAACAATATTAGAAAAGGATATGAAAATCATTCTCTATCCAAACACTTTAAATTGTCACACAATAGTGACCCCAAGGGCTTCTCTTTTGTGGCCCTGGAAAAGGTGGACATACACTGGAGAGGAGGGAATCACATTATGAGAATGTCACGGGCTGAGTCCAGAAGAATCTATGATTTTGGCAGTCTCCTCCCTGCGGGGTTGAACTCAGATTTGGAGATTTTTGGTTTTATTTAGATTACAAGATACCAGTCATTTACAGCAGCATAGATGAAAATAAAGATAGATTATGAAGATGAAGGTATGATTTTGAGAAATGGAAAATATAGTAATACCTATGGAATCGAAAATCCCCTAAATAGAATGAAGATAAAACCATTTTATATAAATATAAAAATAAAAAAACTTTTTTGAATTTTTTTTTCAAAAAAACGCATCCCCAGAAAAAACGCACACAAAAAAAACGCACAAAAGAAACCGCAATAAAAAAACGCAATTTTCAAAAAAGTGCAGGAAAATTGCAGGGATGAATTATATTGAAATAAGGAACAAAGATAATATAGAATAAGATGTATATAAGAAGGAAAACAGATTAAAAATGAGGATTATATCCTGAGATTTAGCGAATCAGCCCTTAGGAGTATGGGGATTAATATATACCCTTCAGGACTGATATAAATAAAAATCTCATATTTCAAGATATTCATATTGGAATATGTGGGTGGAGAATTATTGACTACATGATGATGATATAAAAACATTTCCCCACAATGTAGGATTTCAAATGTCTGCCAACATATATTATTGAATAGTGGTTTATTCACACTTTCTATATGCTTTTTATATCTTTTTATATTTTTTATTCTATATTTGATCGTATAGTTGTCATATATGAATACATATCTATATGCAGAGATGTCTGATACTATTAATACTACCGAAAGAGGATTCTAAGATAGAAATATTATATGGAAAAGAAAAGGTTAATGAAAAGCAAAGCCTCTATGTCCTGACACAAGTTTTGGAACAGGTGAAAGTAATCAACTAATTGAGATGAGAGTATATAAAACACAAGAGCAGTGTTCACAGGTCATACCCACTGAGGAAGAGATAAGATATCTCGAAACGCGTCTGGGCGTATTACCTGTGAAAGAATCATCTCAGCGGTACATGGCCATGTACTAGAAGGACGGAGAGAATATATCCACCTATAGAAGTGTTTTAAGACTCACCGAAGTGAAACAGCTGAAACAGCTAACACAGGTCCAACACAGGTCTCTCGCGAGAGTAGAGACGGGATCCTATTACTAACTGGATCCAACACAAACACAGCGGAGAAAAGCTGAAGCGTGGGACGCCACGGTAGAAATTCCTCCGCAGACCTAATCAAGTGAGCCTACACGGGGACACAGTGAGTAACACTAAGTTCAGTGGAACTATACCGATTTTCTGCATGAGAGACGGCACAGGTACTGTGATCACAGACGTGCTGGACAAGTGACTTTGAATCTGAGACCGTTACAGGTGCTGGACAATTCATTTATGGTTCAAAATACAGACCACATTTGACTATCCTTGATCCCCTATCCTATACGTTGGAGCAATTATATGCATTTAGGATTATGTGGGATACATGCCATTGAATCCTCCTAAACATAGTATTTTATGCAAATATACCACCGAATATATCTCAAACACACCAACTCTGCTTTGGCATAGACGCCTGCGATCCAATAGCCCTACCCAACCGGGGGGGACACGGATGCAGCCTGCTGTGCCCAGCATTTGAGATCCCTCTATATTAGAGATATATATTCATTTGGTATACATATATGTTTTATATGCTTTTTATGTCATTTTTCTGAATTTTACCCTGATGTACACAGAATATAGCTTATCTAATGCTTATTGTTTAATAAATAATTTTAATTCACTTCCACGCACATTCCGATTGATTTGAGTGCCGGTTCTATCCAAACCTATATTTACCTACCAGAACCAAGGGGTGTTTTTTGAACTTGTGCACCTGTCGTGACAAATCAGAGTGAGCCACCTGCTTAGCACTTTTTGTAGAATGAACAAAGTGCACTGAATTATAACTATGGCTGGGCGCGGCTGATAAATAACAATCTTGAACCAGGAAGTGGAGGTCCTTGTAGCGGGGATCCAGCAGGGTGGTCACCCAGTGATCAGCACTGGTAAGAATGAGGGCAACTCAGTGGTCATTGCGGAGGCTCTGCAGAATGTACTCGCTCATGTGTGCTAGGCTGCCCAGAGGCAATGACAAGCTCAGTATGGCATAGTCGGGCAGCAGGGGTGCTGTTTGACTGCTGGGTCTTGCCGCCTGCCAGATTGGCGCCACAGCGTCGGTGGTTGCCGTACAGCGCCGAGCCAATTTTAGAGTAGGGCCCACTCATAGAGGCAACCTTGGCGTGGTGAGTGGGCTTATGCCTTTTGATCAAAATATACACTAATGCCTCATTTAGCATGTAGCATAGGAGGTGGTACACATGCACTATTTAGTGCTGTTTTCTGCTAAAGTAGCAGGGATGAGATCAAAGCATAGCAGCTGGATGTGCGATTCATTTCTTTTCTTTTCTTCTTTTTTGTATATGTATAGAGAATCTGTCCCTGGATCAGCACTCCTTCCATTCGGCCAGGTGATTTTAATTAGCAAGGTAATTTGCATGAGGGTTTAAATGAACCTACCATGCTGTCAGATGGAGTTCCTGAGGGCTTCAGGTAAGGTGAGCTTTGAGAACTGTTCACATGGTGCGGTGCTGCACGGTGGCCATTGTGCTGTTTTTCTGGTGGGTTCTGGTGGGTTGCCGCGCCAATTTTAGAGTAGGACCCACTCATAGAGGCAACCTTGGCGTGGTGAGTGGGCTTATGCCTTTTGATCAAAATGTACACTAATGCCTCATTTAGCATGTAGCACAGGAGGTGGTACACATGCGCTATTAAGTGCTGCTTTCTGCAAAAGTAGCAGGGATGACATCAAAGCATAGCAGCTAGATGTGTAATTCATTTCTTTTTTTCTTCTTCTTTTTTGTATATGACAAGCCTTTGCTGTCTGTGTCCTCTGTATCTCCCCAGCCATGCTCCAGAGATGCCCATGAGCTGGTTTGGGTGCCACCCTGCTGTGAACACGGTTCCTCCTCATCATCATCATCCTCCTCTTGCTCCAAAACTGTGCCCTAGCTGGACAGTTGAGTACATGGCCACTGTTTGTGCCAGAACCAACCCTCCGAGCCACGTGCGGATGACTGGCCTGATAACCGCGTGAATGATTCCTGTTCCTCCTCCTCTTCCTTCTGTGCCACCACCTCATTCATCATCTCCTAAAAGCATTTTTTCAAGGAGGCAAAGAAATGGGATAGTAACACTGATGACGGTGTAATCAGCGATGGTCATGTTGGTGGAGTACTCGAAATGGTGCAACACAGCACACACGTCCTGCATGGAGGCCCAGTCGTTGGTGGTGAAGTGGTGCTGTGCCGCAGAGTGAATCACCCATGCGTGCTGCTGCTAAAACTCCACTATCACCTGCTGCTGCCCATACAGTCTCTCCAGCATGTGCAAGGTGGGTATTTCACATATGAGGTGGTGAGCGGGAAGGCAGAAGTTGCTCTGCAGTGCAGACAGGCGAGCAGCAGCAGGGTGAGAATGCCAAAAGTGCATACAGATGGCCCTCTCTTTCTGCCGCAGCACCAACATCTCGGGGTAATTTGTCAGGAACTTCTGCACCACCAAATTCAGCACAAGCACCAGGCAAGGGCTGTGCTTTAAGCTAGATAGCCCCAGTGCTGCTACGAGACTTCACCCATTATTGCACACCACCAGGCCGGGCTTGAGGCTCAGCGGCACCAATAACTCATCGGTTTGTTCTTCGATGCCCGACCACAACTCCTGCGTGGTGTGGGTTTTTTCCCCCAAACAGATGAGTTTAAGAACAGCCTGCTGTCGTTTCGCCCTGGCTATGCTGAAGTTGGTGGTGCAGGTGTTACGCTAAGGAAGTGCAGAGGAGGAAGTGGGGTAGGAGGCAACAGAAGGCTACAAGGAACGTCCAGCAATCCTCAGTGGCAGAAGGACATGTAGCAAAATGCTTTCGGCCTCAGACCCGCTACATTTACCTAGCGGGCAGTTAGGGAGATATAGCTTCCCTGCCCATGCTTACTGGTCCACATATCGGTGGTTATGTGTACCTTGCCACTGATGGCATTGTGCAGCACACACCTGATTTTGTTGGCCACTTGTTCATGCAGGGCAGTAAAAATAGTGGCAGCTGGGAACCATGTAATGTGGGACAGCCACCGCCATAAGGTTTTTTAAAAGTGTCCTTCTCTCCCAGACTGAATGGCAGCATTTCAAAGGCCAGGAATTTTCAAATGCTGGCATTCAGGGCCAGGGTGCGCAGGGGGTAGGGGGGTGCTCGGTGACACTGCTGGTAGTGCAGGGAGCCAAGTGGCCCTGTTGCACGAGAGGGGGAGGAAAAGGCCGAGACTGCAGCAGAAGAGGGAGCAGGAGGAGCCTCAGATCTTTCTTGGTTTTTCAGGTGTCTACTCAACTACAGCTCATGCTTTGCATTTAGATGCCTGGTCATGCAGGTGCTGCTCAGGTTTAGAACATTTATACCTCACTTCAGGTTCTGACTGCACAGCATGCAAACTACCCGTGTCTTGTCGTCAGCATATTGCCTGAAGAACTGCCACACCAGGGAACTCCTTTGAGCTGGCTTTGGTTTGCGCAGTCCTTCGGCGCAGTGTGTAGTAGCAGGCGCACTAGCTAGGGGCTGGCCGCTGTGCTTTTGCAAACTGCTCCTTCTTTTGCTCTGCTGCTGGTGCTGCGTGACCACCACCTCTTCCTCCGAATTGCACGCGTCACTCGGATGACCTTGATTCCATGTGGGGTCTACGACCTCATCATCCTCCTCATCATCTTCCACCCACTCTTCCCTCCTTCCCGATCTGTACACTGCATAAAACCACAGCAGTTGACACCTGTGTTTCATCATCAATATCATGCTGCGGCGGTCCTGCCACGTCCTCATCCTCAAACATAAGTGCTTGGGCATCAATGCACTCAATCTCTTCCACTTATGTGGCAGGGCTAGGTGGATGGCCTACAGAAACCTCGCCAGCAGAGCCATCAAAAAGCATAAATGACTGTTGCATGACTTGGGGCTCAGACTTCTTGGCTGCTTTGGAATGGGGTGAGGAGGAAGACAGATGCCCATAGGCTGCAGGTGCCAATTCTGCTCTTTCACCAGGGGATTGGGTGGAAGACAATGTGAAGGAACCGGAGGCACTGTCAACCATCCAATCTACTAATGCCACTACTTGTTCTGGCCTCACCATTCGTAGAGCGGTATTCGGGCCTACAAAATGATGCAGAATATCCTGCTGCCTGCGTGCACCAGAGGAAGGTGTTTCATTTGTGTGCGTAGCTGGCACAGATCGACTACATCCTCTCCCTGCAGCTGGAGCTCCACCACCAACACCAGCAGCACAACGGCCACGTCCCATATTTGATGCTCTCCTCATTTTTTTTAGGTCACACACAAAATTGACAGACAGACGAACAATTGTATTTCTGTGTCACAGATGCAAAGGAGGTGTTTCTCACCCCAAAAAATGGGTTTATGTCACCCACAGAAGTAACAGACAGATCAATTATTGTATTTCTGTGTCACAGATGCTAAGGAGGTGTATTCCCCCCCCCCCCCAAAAAAAAAATGTTTTTATGTCATACACAGAAATAACAGACAGATAAATTATTGTATTTCTTTCTCATAGGTGCAAAGGACGTGTATTGCACCCAAAAAGATGGCTTTAGGTCACACACAGAATTAACAGACAGATCAACTATTGTATTTCCTTGTTACAGATGCAAAGGAGTTGTATGTCACCCCAAAAAATTGGTTTATTTCACACACAGAATTAACAGGCAGACTAATGATTGCTGTGTTACAGGTGCAAAGGAGGTGTATCTTACCCCACAAAATGTCTATAGGTCACCCACAGAATTAAAAGACAGATTAACTATTGTTTTCCCGTGTCACGGATACAAAGGAGATGTATCTCATCCCAAAAAATGGGTTTATGTCACAAACAGAATTAACAGACAGATTTACAATTGTATTTCTGTGTTATGGGTGCAAAGGAGGTGTATCCCCCCTCAAAATGGCTATAGATCACCCACAGAATTAAAAGACAGATTAACTATTGTATTTCTGTGTCATGGATGCAAAGGAGGTTTATCGCAACCCAAAAAATTGGTTTATGTCACAAACAGAATTAACAGATAGATTAACTATGGTATTTCCGTGTCACGGATTCAAATGAGGTGTATCTCACCCCAAAAATGGGTTTATGTCACCCACAGAATTAACAGACAGATTAACAGCTATATTGATAGGGCCAAGGGCTATTCGTAGTATTCAGATATATTGGGCAGACTAGATGGGCCAAATGGTTCTTATCTGCCGACACATTCTATGTTTCTATTGCCTAACACTGTGCCTCACTCGAGCTACGTTCTGTCCCTAAACTAGTTAGAGCAGAATGGCTGTGCTACACATGATCTGGCATTTATACAGGCTGGGTCACGTGCTACGCCGGCCAATCACAGCCATACCAATACTAGGCATGACTGTGATGGCGTCCAAGTACCCACAGCTAAAACGCTTGTTGATTGGCTGTGCTGCAGCCTTTCAACAAACTTTATTCAGCATTCGAACACCAAACCCGAACACAGAAGTCCGCAACAAAATCTGTGTTCGGGTTCGCTCATCCCTAGTGGGCACCCCAATAACAGTTATATTACACAGTGTTTTCACCCCAATTTGAGAATGAAGGCGTAATATATTTGCTTATATATTACACAAGGTTGACAGCCCACTAACAGTCATATTACACAGGTTATTCTCCCCAATATGACAATCAAGGCATAATAGAATTGCTTATCTATTAAACAAGGTGGGCACTGTCCTGCAGTCTCCTATGCTCTCCCTATGCCTTCCCTACAGTTTCTGAAAAATCTCCCTGTACCAGATTATACTATAAAAAGCTTTTCAAAACACTTTCCCTAACAATTATCATGTCTATCCCTATGCTCAGTTCACTGTAAAATGTCAGAAACCGAGCAGGATGAGGCTTTGTATAAGGCTATGACATCACAGGGAATGGCTATCTGCTGATTGGCTTGTCTGCAAGGCATTACAGGTAATCCCTTGTGCCCAAGCTTCTTAGTTTCACTTTGTGACATATGCAGTAGCCATCTTAGAAAAAAATCCTATTTGTTACCACGAAGCAAGAGCAAGGAAATTCAACAATAATTGTATCACTACCAGAAAGGACAAGCTATGCATACTGCTGCAATGCACAGTGATGTACATTCTCCCTGCAGTTTAACTGCAGGCTGGGATAGACCTGATTTAACGTGCTTGAGTGTCTAATTAATTTGTAATGTAGCCAATTTTTTTGACAAATTCAGCGAAACAACCGAATTGAATTTTTGAAAGCTCACTCGTCTCTAGAATTAATAATTTTCAGATGGAATAGATGTTATACTATTAGATGCAACCAAATATTAATTCATAAAAATAAAGTTTAAGAGATCCGCTTACCTCTGTTCCCTCAAGGTAGGTGCACCAACCAAAATTTGAGAAACACCCCTCAAAAATGGATTGAAATACGAAAAAAATGTATGGATGGGCACTCGTATATGGAGATATAGGACACAGTTTATTCATAAAATTTACAATAAGATCACAATAAAATCACAATATAAGAAAGAGCAATATAATAAAACAATAAAAATAAAATGCAATAGGAAAAAATTGACGAATATGTCGTTTTGGGCTGAGGCTGATAGTTCAAAATCCTCACTTCAGATTTCCCAGCACAGGTCTGCTGGATCCTGAGGATTGTTGAATGAAACAGTCAGCCTCTGCTCAATTCGGTAGTTTTTTCTATAATTCAATACATTATCGCGCACCTATCTTTACAGGTAAGCCACTTATAGTGGTATAGTAGGTCCTATATTCGAATAGTAAAACGCACCAATGTGCTTAATTGCTGCTAAGTGTCCTGTATCAATTCAATATATATCCAAGAGTGGCATTTCATATATATATACAATGTTTCCTCTGCATTTGATATTCTTTGCAGAGTGTATCCAGTCTCTTTTATATCTGTGGGTACAGTTTCATCAGAGGTAGATTATTGGGAACAAGTCCTTGGTGAATATTTCGGGTACAGTTCGTTACCCCTTCTGATAGGTCATTTTGCAGAATATTGGTAATAAATACCGCATCGAAACTGCAAGTAAATCACAGGGATGTAAAATGACCTCTAAAAACCCGATCCAGACCGGTTTTTGGAATACAATCCAGATCCAGATCGGATCTTGAGAAAGACCGATGATTAGTATAAATTACAATGACTTATAAAATTGGGGTATGCCACTGAGGAAGGGGACAGCATCTCCCCGAAACGCGTCTGGCGTAATACTTTGGACAAATACCCCACCTTACATGGACACAAGTGCACTGTGAAGAAGAAGGAAGCTCTTCGTTCCATAAGAAAAGATCCTAAGACGTCATTTACCTGCGCCTGGAAAGTACGTGATCCTCACACCAAGTTGAATCTTGGAATCAGCTGTGAAAGACACGTGGGACGCAACTAACTCCATAGCCGGGACGCCGGCATACAGCGTGGAGCACAGATTCATTCGCAAGTCCCATTAAGTCAAAACGAATACAGGCAAAGGTAAGCCCACATAGTGGGTAAACATTTGTGAGGCGTTATATTATATCAGAAGGGGAATAACGAACTGTACCCGAAATATTCACCAAGGACTTGTTCCCAATAATCTACCTCTGATGAAACTGTACCCACAGATATAAAAGAGAATGAATATTGAATTGATACAGGACACTCAGCAGCAATTAAGCACATTGGTGCATTTTACTATTCGAATATAGGACCTACTATACCACTATAAGTGGCTTACCTGTAAATATAGGTGTGCGATAATGTATTGAATTATAGAAAAAACTACTGAATTGAGCAGAGGCTGACTGTTTCATTCAACAATCCTCAGGATCCAGCAGACCTGTGCTGGGAAATCTGAAGTGAGGATTTTGAACTATCAGCCTCAGCCCAAAACGACATATTCGTCAATTTTTTCCTATTGCATTTTGTTTTTATTGTTTTATTATATTGCTCATTCTTATATTGTGATTTTATTGTGATCTTATTGTAAATTTTATGAATAAACTGTGTCCTATATCTCCATATATGAGTGCCCATCCATACATTTTTTTAAATATTAATTCATATATTAGTATAATTAATAAACTAACACTTATTAGAAATACATGACATCCAAACCATGAGGATATCTGGTTTGCAATAAGATGATATAAAAAGTCTCTCTATTGAGAAGTTTCCTGATGCGAACTTCATCCCTAAGTGGTCTGATTCCCATAATGGAAAAACCATTAAAATCTCCTCCTGTTTAGTTAGAGAAGAAATATTAGTTTTGTCAGTGGCTGCAATAGATATATGTCTTCTAATGCGCGCTTTTAGTGGACCACTGGTTTACCCTACATACTGAAGATTGCAAATAGAACAAGTGACTAAATACACTACGTGTAGTGTTACAGTTAATTCCCATGTTCCTATTTGTGAGCCTGCCTTCTTGTGAATAAGAATCTCACAGACTGAACATAACCTTGTCCACGGGCTTATAGTAGAATATGGTCAATTTAGAACAACTATCACAGTATTACCATATAACTAAAACATAACTTTTAATAAATCATTTATAAAAGCCAATGACCCCTTAAATACAAAAAGAAAATATAATGGTGAAATAAATTAAAAAATCTAGATGTGGAAATAATGTTCCACTTGCCTATGTTAGCACGGCAGCAGACAATATAGCATAGACTCATGGGGCGATGTCCCTGATTCTAGCCCTATTTCTTGTCTCTCTGCCTGCAAACGGAATAGCCGCCCTGATAAGGGCGATCCCGTGTCTCGTGCCTCCTGGTAACCCCTGGAAGACCCTGACGTGGGGGTAGATAAAGAGTACTAGTCCAAGGATGAGACCTAGGTTTAATAGTGATATATAAAGACTACCACTATGTGGATCTTTAGGAAGCTTCAAAAAGGCTATATAAGAAAGTCCAAGGTTTGCTTATCCTATTAGTTGGTGATCATTGATATAAGAACACCATAGCTGTATAGGATATTCAAATAAATTCTGAAAAAGATATTCAAAACCTAGACAGATCATCATGTCCAAGTTGGCTTTACTCTGCTCAGCCCCCGCTGAATCACTCAATAGTGTTGATAGTGCAGACGGGCACAGACGGTTATATAGCACAGGACAATTAACACGTTTAACGGCTTGTTATAGACCCTAACCTTGCCTTTCTAATATTATAAGATAGCTAGATATAGGAAAGGAGGAGGGTGAAATATATATGTGCAATAATTATATATATCACTATTGATATATGGGAGGAGCGACACTTGGGCGTCTCTTCTATCTTGGTGTTAGACATTTGGTGATGGACACTTTTCAGCTATATATGTTATGTCCCCTGAGGAGCCTATAACCAACTTGGCGAAACGCGTAGGGACGAATTAAGCGCCTGATTGACACTAGACTCATTTAACTGTTGCACCACTTATTTTCTACTGTACGTCATTTGGGTGGCCTTCTTTCCACTCCACCATGGGGTTCTATTAGTGTATACTGTTTTTTATTTTTGGTATTTAACCTAGGTCTCATCCTTGGACTAGTACTCTTTATCTACCATCGCGTCAGGGTCTTCCAGGGGTTACCAGGAGGCACGAGACACTGGATCGCCCTTATCAGGGCGGCTATTCCGTTTGCAGGCAGGGAGACAAGAAATAGGGCTAGAATCAGGAACATCGACCCATGAGTCTATGCTATATTGTCTGCTGCCGTGCTAACATAGGCAAGTGGAACATTATTTCCACATCTAGATTTTTTGATTTATTTCACCATTATATTTTCTTTTTGTATTTAAGGGGTCATTGGCTTTTATTAATGATTTATTAAAAGTTATGTTTTAGTTATATGGTAATACTGTGATACTTCTTGTGAATAAAACACATGGCTTTTCACCTGTGGGTGTGAATGTCTTTTTAAAGAGGGAAGGGGGCCACTTTGGTTTATATCATAAACAAGGACTAGGCTTAGTCCAAAACATGTAGACTGATTGTCCTGGGGGGATGTTTTGTGTATGCTGAGAGGACTGTATTTAATATTGTCTAATAGATAGAAATTTTTATGATTCTCAAGCGCTGGAAGCAAATGTTTATTGTTTTTTTTCAATGTCAAGTGTACAATAAGTTACTGAAATGACTTCTCTATAAAAACTGAGGAGAAAGGATACTTGATTTTGTTGCAATCACTTCAAAGGAAAAAAATAATTAAAATTAATACAATGAAAAATGCTGGATGTATAGGGAGAGGTATAAGCAGTAGAAAGAGTGAAGTGCTTATGCCGCTGTACAGAACACTGGTGAGACCTCACTTGGAGTATTGTGCGCAGTACTGGCCATATCTCCAGAAGGATATAGATACTCTAGAGAGAGTTCAGAGAAGAGCTACTAAACTAGTACATGGATTGCAGGATAAAACTTACCAGGAAAGGTTAAAGGACCTTAATATGTATAGCTTGGAAGAAAGAAGAGACAGAGGGGATATGATAGAAACTTTTAAATACATAAAGGGAATCAACTCGGTAAAGGAAGAGAGCATATTTAAAAGAAGAAAAACTACCACAAGAGGACACAGTTTTAAATTAGAGGGGCAAAGGTTTAAAAGTAATATCAGGAAGTATTACTTTACTGAGAGAGTAGTGGATGCATGGAATAGCCTTCCTGCAGAAGTGGTAGCTGCAAATACAGTGAAGGGGTTTAAGCATGCATGGGATAGGCATAAGGCCATCCTTCATATAAGATAGGGCCGGGGGCTATCCATAGTATTCAGTATATTGGGCAGACTAGATGGGCCAAATGGTTCTTATCTGCCGACACATTCTATGTTTCTATGTTTCTATGAAGATAATATACAATATATGAACCATAAATCATGAGACAATAGAATATAACCTCTACAAGTAAACAATATAATACTTGCAAGTGGAGATATTATATTGTCTAAATGGAATTCCCTGATGTGGTCACTAGAGGGCACCAAGGTCCTGAAGAATCGAAGGAAAAAGACGATTACATTTGTTGCAAAGAGTTATATTTGTTGCAATAGATGTTCTGTCTATATGACACAGTTTCTACCTTAAATATAAGAACAACTTGTTAAAGTTTAAGCATTGAATGAAAGGAGGTGCCGCGCATCAATTAACCACCTCAGCCCCCCTAGCTTAAACACCCTTAATGACCAGGCCACTTTTTACACTTCTGACCTACACTACTTTAACCGTTTATTGCTCGGTCATGCAACTTACCACCCAAATGAATTTTACCTCCTTTTCTTCTCACTAATAGAGCTTTCATTTGGTGGTATTTCATTGCTGCTGACATTTTTACTTTTTTTGTTATTAATCGAAATTTAACGATTTTTTTTGCAAAAAATGTCATTTTTCACTTTCAGTTGTAAAATTTTGCAAAAAAAACTACATCCATATATAAATTTTTCTCTAAATTTATTGTTCTACATGTCTTTGATAAAAAAAAAAATGTTTAGGTAAAAAAAAAAATGGTTTGGGTAAAAGTTATAGCGTGGTACAAAAATGTGAATTTCCGCTTTTTGAAGCAGCTCTGACTTTCTGAGCACCTGTCATGTTTCCTGAGGTTCTACAATGGCCCACAAATGACCCCATTTCGGAAAGTAGACACCCTAAGGTATTCGCTGATGGGCATAGTGAGTTCATAGAACTTTAAATTTTTTGTCACAAGTTAGCGGAAAATGATGATTTTTATTTTATTTATTTATTTTCTTACAAAGTCTCATATTCCACTAACTTGTGACAAAAAATAAAAACTTCCATAAACTCACTATGCCAATCACGAAATACTTTGGGGTGTCTTCTTTCCAAAATGGGGTCACTTGTGGGGTAGTTATACTGCCCTGGCATTTTAGGGCATTTTAGGGGCCCAAATGCGTGCGAAGTAGTTTGAAATAAAAATCTGTAAAAAATGGCCGGTGAAATCCGAAAGGTGCTCTTTGGAATGTGGGCCCCTTTGCCCACCTAGGCTGCAAAAAAGTGTCACACATGTGGTATCGCCGTATTCAGGAGAAGTTGGGCAATGTGTTTTGGGGTGTCTTTTTACATATACTCATGCTGGGTGAGAGAAATATCTCGGCAAAAGACAACTTTTCCCATTTTTTTATGCAAAGTTGGCATTTGACCAAGATATTTATCTCACCCAGCATGGGTATATGTAAAATGACACCCCAAAACACATTGCCCAACTTCTCCTGAGTACGGCGATACCAGATGTGTGACACTTTTTTGCAGCCTAGATGCGTAAAGGGGCCCACATTCCTTTTTATGAGGGCATTTTTAGTCATTTGGATCCCAGACTTCTTCTCACGCTTTAGGGCCCCTAAAATGCCAGGGCAGTATAAATACCCCACATGTGACCCCATTTTGGAAAGAAGACACCCCAAGGTATTCATTGAAGGGCATGGAGAGTTCATATAATTTTTTTTTTTTGGCACAAGTTAGCGGAAATTGATTTTTTATATTTTTTTTCTCACAAAGTCTCCCTTTCCGCTAACTTGGGACAAAAATTTCAATCTTTCATGGACTCAATATGCCCCTCACGGAATACCTTGGGGTGTCTTCTTTCCGAAATGGGGTCACATGTGGGGTATTTATACTGCCCTGGCATTCTAGGGGCCCTAAAGCGTGAGAAGAAGTCTGGAATATAAATATCTAAAAATTTTTACGCATTTGTATTCCGTGAGGGGTATGGTGAGTTCATGTGAGATTTTATTTTTTGACACAAGTTAGTGGAATATGAGACTTTGTAAGTAAAAAAAAAAAAAAATTCCGCTAACTTGGGCCAAAAAAATGTCTGAATGTAGCCTTACAGGGGGGTTATCAATGACAGGGGGGTGATCAGGGAGTCTATATGGGGTGATCACCCCCCTGTCATTGATCACCCCCCTATAAGGCTCCATTCAGATGTCCGTATGTGTTTTGCGGATCCGATCCATGTATCCGTGGATCCGTAAAAAACATACGGACATCTGAATGGAGCCTTACAGGGGGGTGATCAATGACAGGGGGGTGATCAATGACAGGGGGGTGATCAGGGAGTCTATATGGGGTGATCAGGGGTGATCAGGGGTTAATAAGGGGTTAATAAGTGACAGGGTGGGGTGTAGTGTAGTGGTGTTTGGTGCTACATATTGTTGAGCTACCTGTGTCCTCTGGTGGTCGATCCAAACAAAAGGGACCACCAGAGGACCAGGTAGCAGGTATATTAGACGCTGTTATCAAAGCAGCGTCTAATATACCTGTTAGGGGTTAAAAAAAATCGTATCTCCAGCCTGCCATGAATGATCGCCGCTGGCAGGCTGGAGATCCACTCGCTTACCTTCCGATCCTGTGAACGCGCGCGCCTGTGTGCGCGCGTTCACAGGAAATCTCGCGTCTCTGACTGTGCGCAGGGCTGCCGCCTCCGGAAGGCGATCCTGCGTTAGGCGGTCTGGAGGCGGTTAAAGAAGAATTTCAGAAATGTTATTCCTTGTCACCTCTGCAGAGCAGCGGTTTATTCACGTCCAAAATTGTAAAATGTCAACCCAAGAATGCAACAGAAAAATTAGTGAAATGTATTAACCAGTCTACTTGGTAGAGCAGGGGTATATGACAGAAAACAATTGTTTAATGTCACCCGAAAATGTAAAAGAAAAATTAGTAAAATTGTTGAATTTCACCTGAAAATGTAACAGACAAATTTGTGATTTTTTTTTTAACCTTTCTACTAGGTATAGCAGTGGTACATCACACCCAAAAATTGGTGAATTTCACCCGAAAATGTAACAGACAAAGTAGTGAAATGACATAAAATAAAATACGTACAAATAAAAATAAAAAATTAGATTTATAAGGTGGAGTTCCATATGGAGTAGGAGTTTGAGGAGGCGGTGGACGTAGCGGTGTAGGTGGAAGCAGCGTTGGAGGAGGACGAGATAGCCAACACTGGTTTTTGGTTTTAACTTAATTATGTAAAATTAAGGTACACTCCAAAAGAGTGTGAAATATCCAAAATACAAAAATGAGCAATTGCACTGTAGTATAACAATGGCTGGTTAAGGCCGGTATACATGTCTATTCTGCACAAGGTACGGACAAGTCCTGTGGGATCCATGCCTGGTTAATTTTAATGAACGTGAGCTTGTCCACATTGGCTGTGGACAGGCGGCTGCGCTTGTCTGTGATAACGCCCCCTGCCGTGCTAAACACATGTTCAGATAATACACTGGTTGCAGGGCAGGCCAGCCCCTCCAAGGCGTAAAGGGCAAGCTCAGGCCATGTGCCGAATTTGGAGACCCAGAAGTTGAAGGGGGCAGACCCGTCATTCAGTACGTGTAGGCGTGTGCACACATACTAATCCACCATTTTGGTGAAATGCTGCCTCCTGCTAAGACGTTCCATATCAGCTGGTGGTGCTGGTTGTTGTGGCGTGCTGACAAAGCTTTTCCACATTTCAGCCATGCTAACCCTGCCTTCTGAGGTGCTGGTGGTGCCCCAGCTGCATTGGCGACCTCTTCCTCCTCCTCTGCCTTCGCCTTGTGCTTCCACTGTGCCCCCGGTGTCAGGTGGGAATGCCACCAGCTGCGCGTCTACCATGCTCCAGTGAGGGAATTAAGGACAGTACGTTGTCCTTGTAACGGGGATCCAGCAGCGTGGCCACCCAGTAATCAGCACAAGTTAGAATGTGGGCATTGCGGTGACACTGAAGCATGTAATCGCTCATGTGTGCCAGGCTGCCCAGAGGCAACGAAAAGCTGTCCTCTGTGGGAGGTGTATCGTCTGTCTCCTCTGTATCCCCCCAGCCACGCACCAGATTGCTTGAGAAAGATCACACTGATCGAAACGTCGCATTTGTATTGGTGAAATAAAGCTTTATGGATCAAGGCTGGAGAGTGCTGGAGTTTTCTGTTACAATTGCATCTGGATTTGGGGAAGCACAAGACTGGCTTCTGACACAGCGAGCACCACCACAGTAAGGAACAACCAATATTTTTGTAGTGCTGCTACATTTTTCTTCTTTTCTTCCCAGCCACGCACCAGTGATGGGCATGAGCTGGTCTGGGTGCCACCCTGCTGTGAACAAGGTTCCTCCTACTCACCCTACACCTCGTCATCCTCCAGAACTGTGCCCTGGCTGGACAATTGTGTACCTGGCGTTTGTGGGTGCAGGAACCCACCCTCGGAGCCACTTGTAAATGACTGGCCGGAAACCCTACGAAATGATCACTCTTCCTCCTCCTTCTCCTGTGCCACATCCTCTTCCATCATCCCCAGCAGCGTTTTTTTTCAAGGAGGCATAGAAGTGGGATAGTAACGCTGAGAATGGCGTTATCGGCACTGGCCATGTTGGTGGAGTACTCGAAACAGCGCAACAAGGAACACAGGTCTCGCATGGAGGCGCAGTCATTGGTGGTGAAGTGGTGCTGTTCCGCAGAGCGACTCACCCGTGCGTGCTGCAGCTGAAACTCCACTATCGTCTGGCCAGCATGTGCAAGGTGGAGTTCCACCTTGTGGGCACGTCGCATATGAGGCGGTGAGCGGGAAGGTCGAAGTTACGCTGCAGCTTTGACAGGCGAGCAGCAGCAGGCTGAGAATGCCGAAAGCGCGCACAGACGTCCCGCACTTTATGCAGCAGCTCTGACATATCGAGGTAATTTTTAAGGAATCTCTGCACCACCAAATTCAGCACATGCGCCAGGCAAGGGATGTGCGTCAAACCGGCTAGTCCCAGAGCTGCTACGAGATTTTGCCCATTATCGCACACCACCAGGCTGGGCTTGAGGCTCACTGGCACCAACCACTCATCGGTCTGTTGTTCAAGGCCCGTCCACAGCTCCTGCGCGGTGTGGGGTTTGTCCCCCAAACAGATAAGTTTTAAAACTGCCTGCTGTCGTTTACCCCTGGCTGTGCTGAAGTTGGTGGTGAAGGTGTTACGCTGACCGGATGAGGAGCCGGTAGAGGATGAGGAAGCGGAGTAGGAGGAGGAAGCAACAGGAGGCAAACTGAAGCGCCCTGCAATCCTCGGTGGTGGAAGGACATGCGCCAAACTGCTATCCGCCTCAGGCCCAGCCGCCACTGCATTTACCCAGTGTGCTGTTATGAAGATATAACGGCCCTGACCGTGCTTACTGGTCCACGTATCCGTAGTCAGGTGCACCTTGCCACATATGGCGCTGCGCAGTGCACACCTGATTTTGTCCCCCACTTGGTTGTGCAGGGAAGGGATGGCACGCCTGGAAAAGTAGTGGCGGCTGTGCACGACGTACTGTGGGACAGCCACTGCCATAAGGCCTTTTAAACTCTCCGTCTCCACCAGACGGAAAGACAGCATTTCAAAGGCCAGTAATTTTGAAATTATTGGTAGGGGGATACTTCCTCTTCCGCTCCAGTGTTTGGGAGAGGGAGAGCTGAACGCTTCCGTGGGACATTGGGAGATGCTTGGTGACCTAGATGGTGGTGTTGCTGGCAGATCCTCTGTTTGCGGGGTGGCCGGTGGCACTGTCACTCCAGAGGTGGATGAAGAGGCCGAGACTGCAGCAGAAGAGGAAGCAGGAGGAGCCAGAGACCTTTCTACCACTAGTGTCTTGTCGTCAGCACATTGTCTAAAGAACTGCCATGCCAGGAAACTCCTTGGAGTTGGCTTTGGTGTGCTCGGTCCCTTGCTGCGGTGGGCAGTAGCAGGCATACTGTCATGCCCCGCCCTGACTATGTGCGGAGGTCGGCCAGAATAGCAGCACGAGTTTAGTGTTTTGTTTTGGAGCCGTGCTGGATCCGCCTCCCATCAGGTGCACTGGGTGGGGTCATTAGTTTAAATAGCACTCCAGCCCAGTGCTCTGAGGAGATTATAGGAATCACTTTGGTCTTGGAAGCTAGGGAGGAAGGTTGTCTGTTCCAGCTCAGAAAGATAAGTGTGGTTTCAAGTTTGATTGTTTTGTGTCATCTCTCCCATCCAGGTTCTGTGCGAGCAGGCTGCTCCTATTTCCCCTCTTCACCATCTCAGGGAATTTAGGGTGTTTCAGCCCAGGCATGGGGACACATCATACCTACCACCAAGGTCTGCATGTGGGCTGAGCAGTGCAGGGAGAGAGGTCAGGGATTAGCTAGGAGGTGACCCTTCCCCTCCCTCTCGTCTAGAGCCTGGTTGGTAGTTTATCTGTTAGTCTGAGTGCACGTCCGCCGTGACATTATAATCCGCCCAAAACTTTGACTGTCATTACTCAGCGGTTTTGTGATGACGGCAATTGAAGCATTAGTTGACTGCACGCAGGGGCTATCCCTAGAGGTTGCGGAGCTGCGTGGTTCGGTCGCACGGTGTCAGAGTGCTCTGGCATCAGGAGGAGGTCAAGTTTGTGTGGAGCCTAAAGTGGCTCTTTCTGATCGATTTTTCAGGGGGTACGGATGACTTTGTCCATTTTAGAGAGTCCTGCAAATTGTACTTCCGGCTACGTCCATCGTCGTCAGGTAATGAGAGTCAGAGGATAGGTATAATTATTTCTCTGCTTAAGGCCTCATGCACACGACCGTTGTGTGCATCCGTGGCCGTTGTGCCATTTTCCGTTTTTTTTCGCGGACCCATTGACTTTCAATGGGTCCGTCGAAAAATCGGAAAATGCACCGTTTTGCAGCCGAGACCGTGATCCGTGTATCCTGTCCGTCAAAAAAATAGGACCTGTCCTATTTTTTTGACGGACAACGGTTCACGGACCCATTCAAGTCAATGGGTCCGTGAAAGAACACAGATGCACACAAGATTGGCATCCGTGTCCGTGATCCGTGGCCGTAGGTTACTTTTATACAGACGGATCCGAAGATCCGTCTGCATAAAAAGCTTTTTCAGTAGGAGGAGCTCCCGGCCGGACGCAGAAATCGCAGCTCGCAGGTAAGTATAATGGTTCTACAAATTGCTAAGTAACCATGGCGGGACTGCAGTAGCATCCTGGTTGCCATGGTTACCGATCGGAGCCGCAGCGATTAAACTGGGACTCCGATCGGTACTCTCCGCTGCCACCAATGATAGGGGGGAGATTTTAATTAGGGAGGGGAGAAGGCTCAATGGCCACCAACGAGTTAACTACAGGGGAGGGAGGGGGGGGCCCACTGGCCACCAACGAGTTAACTACAGGGGAGGGAGGGAGGGGGGGGGGCCCACTGGCCACCAATGAGTTAACTACAGGGGAGGGAGGGGGGCCCACTGGCCACCAACGAGTTAACTACATGGGAGGGAGGGGGGCCCACTGGCCACCAATGTGTTAACTACAGGGGAGGGGGGGCCAGCCGCACTGGCCACCGATGTGTTAACTACAGGGGGGGCTGCCCCCTGCTGCCTGGCAGCAGGGGGCAGTCATGTACACAGTTCTTTTAGTATATTCTAACCTGAAGCGTCCCCATCACCATGGGAACGCCTCTGTGTTAGAATATACTGTCAGATTTGAGTTTCACGATGTAACTCAAATCCGACGGTATATTCTAACATAGAGGCGTTCCCATGGTGATGGGGACGCTTCAAGTTAAAATATACCATCGGATTGGAGAAAACTCCGATCCGATGGTATATTAACTCCTGACTTTACATTGAAAGTCAATGGGGGACGGATCCGTTTGAAATTGCACCATATTGTGTCAACGTCAAACGGATCCGTCCCCATTGACTTGCATTGTAATTCAGGACGGATCCGTTTGGCTCCGCACGGCCAGGCGGACACCAAAACGACTTTTTTTTCATGTCCGTGGATCCTCCAAAAATCAAGAAAGACCCACGGACGAAAAAACGGTCACGGATCACGGAAAAACTGAACCCCGTTTTGCGGACCGCAAAAAATACGGTCGTGTGCATGAGGCCTAAAGGGGACGCGCAATCCTGGGCCTTTTCTCTGCCACCTGGTTCTCGGGCGCTCCGGTCGGTGGAGGAATTTTTTAAGGCTCTGGGATTAATCTACGATGACCCAGATCGGGTCTCGATGGCAGAGTCGCGATTACGTAATTTGTTTCAGGGGGAACATACTGCAGAGGCTTACTGTGTTGAATTTAGGAGATGGGTTACTGAATCAGAGTGGAATGATCCCGCGTTACGTAGCCCGTTTTGTCAGGGGTTATCTGAAAGATTGAAGGATGCCCTTGCTTTTCATGAATACCCAGACTCTTTGGAGAACGCCATGTCTTTAGCAGTACGGCTAGACAGACGTATCAGAGAGAGGTATAGGGCTCCCCCTGCGCAAGGTATCTCTTCTGTGAGTGGTTTCATCTCTACTGCCTCCCCGGGTGATGTTACAGGTAACGCGGGGGTAGCGGAGGAACCCATGCAATTGGGTCAGATTTCTTGCCATTCTGATAGTAGAGACTTTAGGAAATTGCACAAACTATGTTACTATTGTGGAAAGAGTGGTCATTTTTTTTTACTTGTCCTTATGTTAAACCGCAGGTGGTAGAGAAAAAGAAAAAAAAAACTTCCCTGACACTTGGTAGCATGAATGGTGTGGTGAAGCAGGCAGGTATGCAAGCTCCCTGCAGTTCCCGTTTTCTCCTTCCAGCTATGGTGGCGCTGGAGTCAAGAAATGTTTTTGTTGAGGTGTTCTTTGATTGTGGTGCTGGGGTAAACCTAATTGACTTTCTTTTCCTTCAAAATCTAGGACTAAGTACTTGCACTTTAGAGAACGAGATTCGTGTTTTTGCAATTGATTCTTCCCCTCTTTCTCAAAGGAGCCTTACTCACATGTTGAAATTATTTCTTGTTTTGTCTTGAAGGATTTGCCAGCTCCTATAGTTTTGGGGTTGCCATGGTTGACTAAACATAACCCAATTATAGACTGGCAAGCGAGACGGTTGGAGTGAGTTTTGTTCGGATAATTGTTTTGGCACGTCTATCTCTGGTGTGTCCATTACGGCTTACCTCAGTATCTCTCAGATTTTGCGGATGTCTTTTCAGAGGGTGGGGCTCAGGAATTGCCCCCTCATCGTGACTATGATTGTCCAGTTAATCTCATCCCAGGGGCTAAGTTGCCAAAGTCTCGGCTTTACAACCTTTCTCAACCCGAAAGAGAGGTCATGCGAAAGAATATCGCCAAGAGTTTGGCAAAAGGTCATATTAGACCATCTAAGTCTCCAGTGGCAGTGGGTTTGTTCTTTGTGAAGAAAAAGGAGGGATCACTGAGACCGTGTTTGGATTTCCGGGAATTGAACCGTATTACAGTCCGGGATCCATATCCCCTACCTTTGATCTCTGATCTTTTTGATCAGATTGTGGGAGCCAAGGTGTTCTCCAAGTTAGATTTGAGAGGGGCCTACAATCGGATCAGAATCAAGGAGGGGGATGAGTGGAAAACGGCTTTCAATACGCACGAGGGTCATTTTGAGAACCTGGTTATGCCTTTTGGGTTGACGAACGCGCCAGCAGTATTTCAGCGATTCGTCAATGACATTTTTCATCATTTGGTGGGGAGGTTCGTAGTAGTTTACCTGGATGATATTTTAATTTATTCTCCTTATCTGAAGACCCATCAGGATCATGTGAGACAGGTTTTGACGATCCTTCGGGAGAATAAATTATATGCTCAATTGGAGAAACGTTTATTTGCGGTGCAAGAGCTTCTGTTCTTGGGATACTTGCTTTCTGATTCTGGTTTTCGTATGGACCCCGAGAAGGTCCGGGCGGTTCTGGAATGGGACCGACCAGAGAATCAGAAAGCCTTGATGCGGTTCTTGGGGTTTACGAATTATTATAGAAAATTTATTTCAAACTACTCTACCATAGTAAAACCTCTCACTGATATGACCAAGAAGGGCGCCGACGTCTCTGTCTGGTCGGATGAGGCATTGCAGGCCTTTTCGGCTATTAAGGAGCGTTTTGCGTCTGCTCCCATTCTGGTGCAGCCGGATGTGTGTCTGCCATTTGTAGTGGAGGTTGATGCATCAGAGGTGGGGGTTGGTGCGGTGTTGTCACAGGGTTCATCCCCTGGCAAGTGGGTCCTGTGTGCCTTTTTCTCCAAGAAGCTCTCGGTCGCAGAGAGGAATTATGATGTTGGAGATAGAGAGTTGTTGGCTATCAAGTTGGCCTTTGAGGAATGGCGTCACTGGTTGGAGGGGGCATCTCACCCCGTTACGGTATATACAGACCATAAGAATTTGGCTTACCTGCAATCTGCCAAGCGTCTGAACCCTAGGCAGGCCAGATGGTCACTGTTTTTTACCAGGTTCAATTTTGTGGTTACCTTTCGCCCAGGGGTCAAGAATGTCAAGGCAGATGCCTTGTCTCGCAGCTTTCCTGGGGGAAGTGATTCAGAGGATCCTGCGCCGATTTTAGCAGATGAGGTGGTGGTCTCCGCTCTATACCCTGAATTGGAGATGGAGGTGTTGGGAGCCCAGGAGGGGGCTCCTGGTTCTTGTCCCCCAGGGAGGTTGTTTGTTCCTGAGGGCCTGCGATACAAGGTGTTCAAGGAACATCACGATACTGTCCTTGCTGGACATCCTGGTGGTAAGTCCACCTGTTATCTGGTGTCCCGGAGGTTCTGGTGGTCAGGGTTACGTAAGAGCATTGAGAATTACGTGACAGCCTGTGAAACCTGCGCTCGGTCAAAGGTTGCTCATCCTCGACCGGCTTGTTCACTTCTTCCATTGTCTATTCCGTCTCGTCCTTGGACGCATTTGTCTATGGACTTTATTACGGATCTGCCGAGTTCCTCCAGGAGAACAGTAATTTTGGTGGTAGTTGACCGTTTCAGTAAAATGGCTCACTTTATATCGCTAACTAGTCTGCCTAACGCTAAGACTCTTGCGCAGATTTTTGTGGATAATATTGTGAACTTGCATGGTATTCCTTCGGATGTGGTCTCTGATAGGGGCACGCAGTTTGTCTCCAGGTTTTGGAGGGCGTTCTGCTCTCGGCTTGGCATTCAACTTTCATTCTCTTCGGCTTTTCATCCGCAGTCGAATGGTCAGACGGAGCGTACTAATCAAAACCTGGAGACCTACTTGAGGTGCTTTGTGGCTGAGAATCAGGAGGCCTGGTCCTCATTCTTGTCCTTAGCAGAATTAGCGTTGAATAACCGTAGGCAGGAGTCCACGGGTAAGTCACAATTTTTTGGCGCATATGGTTTCCATCCTCAGTTTGGTACCTTTTCTGGGACTGGTTCCTCTGGGATGCCAGAGGAGGAGAGATTCTCTTCTGCCTTATCCTCCATCTGGCGGAGGATTCAAGGGAATTTGGAGAGGATGGGTGAGAGGTATAAACGAATGGCTGACAGGAGACGTGTGACTGGTCCGGACCGGTGTGTGGGTGATCTGGTGTGGTTGTCCACTAAAAATATCAAATTAAGAGTGCCATCTTGGAAACTGGGTCCAAGATTTATTGGTCCGTATAAAATTTCTGCGGTGATCAATCCTGTAGCAGTTCGGCTGGATCTTCCGCAGACTTGGAGGATCCATGATGTGTTCCACAGGTCGTTACTAAAAAAATACGTGAAACCGGTGGAACCATCGCCATTGCCTCCTCCTCCTCTTCTAGTCAAGGGAAACTTGGAGTTCGAGATTAGAATTCTTCGGGGTTAGCTTCAGTACCTGGTGCACTGGAGGGGATACGGCCCTGAGGAGAGGACGTGGGTTCTGGCTCTAGAGGTCAACGCCAGCCAACTGGTGACGGCTTTTCATAGGTCCCATCCGGATAAGGTTGGTACGGTGTGTCCGGAGGTCACCCGTAGAAGGGGGGGTACTGTCATGCCCCGCCCTGACTATGTGCGGAGGTCGGCCAGAATAGCAGCACGAGTTTAGTGTTTTGTTTTGGAGCCGTGCTGGAGCCGCCTCCCATCAGGTGCACTGGGTGGGGTCATTAGTTTAAATAGCACTCCAGCCCAGTGCTCTGAGCGGATTATAGGAATCACTTTGGTCTTGGAAGCTAGGAAGGAAGGTTGTTTGTTCCAGCTCAGAAAGATAAGTGTGGTTTCAAGTTTGATTGTTTTGTGTCATCTCTCCCATCCAGGTTCTGTGCGAGCAGGCTGCTCCTATTTCCCCTCTTCACCATCTCAGGGAATTTAGGTTTTTTCAGCCCAGGCACGGGGACACATCATACCTACCAGGTCTGCATGTGGGCTGAGCAGTGCAGGGAGAGAGGTCAGGGATTAGCTAGGAGGTGACCCTTCCCCTGCCTCTCGCCTAGAGCCTGGTTGGTGGTTTATCTGTTAGTCTGAGTGCACGTCCACCGTGACACATACTGTCTAGGGGACGGCCGCTCCGCTTTTGCACCCTACTCCCTCTTCTGCTGTGCTGGTGGCTCTGTGCAACCGCCGCCTCTTCCTCCGAACTACACAGGTCACTCGCATGACCTTGATTCCATGTGGGGTCGAGGACCTCATCGTCCTCCACACCATCTTCCACCCAGTCTTCACCCCTGCCCTCCTTGTCGGTTTGCACACTTTCGAAAGCCCCAGCAGTTGGCACCTTAGTTTCGTCATCATCCGAGACGTGCTGCGATGGTCCTCCCATGTAATCATCTTGAAACATAAGTAGTTGGGAATCGGTGCACTCAATCTCTTCCACTTCTGGGGCAGGGGTAGGTGGATGGCCCTGGGAAACCCTGCTAACAGAGTCATCAAAAAGCAGAAGAGACTGCAGCATGACTTGGGGCTCAGACTGCTTGGCTAATTTACAAGGGGGTGATGTGAAAGACTGATGGACATCGGCTGCAGGTGCCAACTCTGATCTTTCAGCAGGAGACTGGGTGGGAGACAATGTGAAGGAACTAGAGGTACTGTCAGCAACCTAATCTACTATCGCCTGTACTTGTTCTGGCCTCACCATTCATAGAGCTGCATTAGGCCTGACCAAATACCGCTGTAGGTTCTGTCGCCTACTCGCACCTGAGGAAGTTGTTTCACTTGTGCGTGTAGCTGGCACAGATCGACCATGCCCTCTCCCTGCAACAGGAGCTCCACCAGCAGCACCACGACCTGGGCCACGTCCCTTATTTGACACTCTCCTCATATTTCTCAAATTTAGGATCTTACCCTAAAAGGGTATTTTATTAATAGCAGAATAGAACGACAGTATGTAAAGGGTGTATCTCACATGTACAGATGCAGACTAGGCCGCAATTAAAGATTTTTTCCCAAAATGGCTGTTATTCAAATAACAGAATAGAACGACAGTATGTAAAGGGTGTATCTCACACGTACAGATGCAGACTAGGCTGCAATTAAAGATTTTTTCCCAAAATGGCTGTTATTCAAATAACAGAATAGAACCACAGTATGTAAAGGGTGTATCTCACACGTACAGATGTAGACTAGGCCGCAATTAAAGTTTTTTGCCAAATATTGGTGTTTATTTAATAACAGAATATGACAGCAGTATATAACCCTTAAATTTCACACATGCAGATGCAGCAAGGGCTGTAAAATTGTGTATTTTGCCCAAAAAGGGTGTTTATTAATAGCAGAATATAACCACAGTATCTAAAGTGTGTATCTCACACGTACAGATACAGACTAGTCCGCAATTTAAGTTTTTTGCCCAAAATTGTTGTTTTACAAATAACAGAATAGAACCACAGTATCCAAAGTGTTTATCTCACAATGACATATGCAGCAAAGGCTGCAAAATTACTTTTTTTTTACCCAAAATAGGTGTTTGTTTAATAACAGAATATGACAGCAGTATATAACACTTAAATTTCACACTTGCAGATGCAGCAAGGGCTGTAAAATAGTGTATTTTGCCCAAAAAGGGTGTTTTTAAAAACCCAGAAAATTATAGCTGTATTTCTAGCTTAAATTGCACACTGACTAATCCTGCAAAGGCACCAGATGTTGTATATTGCCAAAAATGTTTTTTTTTTCAAAGCCAGGAAATTATTGAAGTTTTTAAAACTTGTTTTTAACAATCACAGATGCAGCAAGGGCTGCAATATTAAGTATTTTGCAAAAAAAAGGCAGTTTTTTTACAAACAGAATATGAAAGCTGTATATAACTCTTAAATTTCACATGTGCAGATGCTGCAAGGGCTGTAAAATAGTGTATTTTGCCCAAAAAGGGTGTTTTTAAAAACCCAGAAAATTATAGCTGTATTTCTAGCTTAAATTGCACACTGACTAATGCAGCAGAGGCCCAAGATGGAGGTTATTGCCAAAACTGGCAGTTTTTTTAAACCCAGATTATTATTACAGTATTTCAAGCTTGGATTTGAATGTCACAAAAGCACAGATGCAGTGCTGGTGCACTGAGCTTGCATAAAATGGTCGCCGCCCACCTAACTAACAGACGGATAAAAGTTATTTTTCTCTGTCACTGGGCTCAGGGCAGGGTAAAAAGATTGTGCACTGCACCTACACAACTAAATCTATGTAGATCGCTGATTTCAATTAGAGTTCTGATCACAGATTCTGTCCTATTCTCTCCCTCACAGCAGCAGCATCCTCTCCCTACACTAAGCACAGCAGAGTGACTTGCAGCGCTATGTGACTCCAGCTTATATAGAGGCTGGGTCACATGCTGCACTGGCCAATCACAGCCATGCCATTAGTAGGCATGGCTGTGATGGCTTCTAAGGTCACACAGTTAAACGCTTGTTGATTGGCTGCTCTGCAGCCTTTCAAAAAGCGCCAAGAAAGCGCCGAACCTGAACTTTTACAGAAATGTAATGTTCGGGTCCGGGGTCCAAAAATCCTAAAGTTCGGTACGAACCCGAACTTTACAGTTTGGGTTCGCTCAACCCTGCCTATGTCCTTAGCACTGTTGTGGAAATTTTATTATGCAGACATTTTATCTTAGGATGTGTGTGTGTCCCTGTGTCTGATTTAGCCAAGGAACGCTCTAGCAGAGGGTACTTTGGCTGAATCGGGACCAGTGGTAAAACCGTCAGTATGAAACCTTCTCATGGGCTTGGAGACATATCTGCTTTTAAGACATGCATATCTGCCTTGTTGGTATACTAGTACCGTATACTGACAATAGCCGTAGCAATGTCTCGCAGATAATTTCAAGCCTATAGGAACCAGTAGAATGATCTTTATTAGATACTGATCACCTTTGAGCAATATTGAATGAGGTCCATGCTGACAGTGATGGGGGCTGGGCGGCCACCTGGCTGATCAGACAATGGACATGACTCATCCTTCCTTATACAGGGATAGGGTGTGTGCATTGTCTGCCCAGCCACATTGATTGCCCCGCCCTGTCCTTTGACATGTCATCACTTCCTGTATCCTTGTCTTGGGCCAGCCCCTTTTACACCTTTTGTTAGTAAATAAAAGACTCAGACTGAGCATGGCGGGGAGGAGTGCTCAGAATTTTCAATCAAGATGGTAACACCTGTGTCTGTCTCTGACTGAGGGAAGGGGGACTCACCTTTTTCCTTACACAAACTTTGATGCGAGCTGATTACAACTATTAATATTTTCTACAACAGTGTGCCTCCCTGTGTCTCTCCCACGGACTCCATGCTGGCGGTGCGGCCTCCTCTACCATCTTCTCCGCTCCCCCACGCCAGGATGTCATGATGCAGCTATGTCAAGACATAGGAACACTGTGGGCATGGTGATGGTGACACACACACAGGGATGGACACACACCCAGGGAGAGACACACACACACAGGGAAGGACAGACACACATACACACACACACACACACACACACACACACACACACACACAGGGACAGACACATACACGCAAGGACAGACACATACACACAGACTGTAGACTCCTGCTGGTTACATCCCGCCTCTTCCTGACTCCAGCCATCTCTCTGACTTTAGTCCATCTTGCTGTTGTCTTTTAGCAGGCAGATACCAGGTCCTAAAAATATAATTACGCTGCACTGCTACACCACTCTAAAACATGCAGCATACACATCAGTTACATAAAGTGACTCACAAGTGATGTTTTCTCTAATTGTATTCATTCTTTTTCCTTTTTTTTCTCCATCCGCCCAAGTGTGTCATGATGACCTCTCCTGAGAAATGCAAAGTTTGCTTCCCAGACATCTTTGGCTCCGCATTTCTGTAGTTGCCCCCATCCTCTACAGAAAATAAATTCAGCCTGCAGACTACCTAAATAAATGGAAACACCAAATTAGACCCCTAAATTCAGACCCTTATATTCAGACCCCAGATTAGACTCCTAAATTAGTTTAGGCCCCAGACTAGATCCTAAATAAAATCAGAGCCCCAGACTAGACTCCTAAATTCGGGACTTAGACCAGAACCCCTAAATTAACTCTTACCCCAGTCTTCTAAATTCAGACCCCCAGACAATGTATAGATAAATTATTCGGACCCCAGACCAGATAAATATAAATTAGGATTCAGACCCCAGACCAGACTTCAGACTTATACAGCGAGTTTGCATGGTGTGTGTGTGTGTGCTACTAAATACTAATGCTACAGTACATGGTGTGGTGTTTTTGGGGAGGGAGCATTGCTCACTGAGCCTTTAGGAATATTTGCTTTACTGCTTGCTGTGCATTTCTTTTCCCCATCCATGTATACATATATCATCTGTGGTAGCCTGAGAGGTATACTGGGGGGGTAAGGAATTCCCCCACAAAGAGGTTTGATGCTCATTATTCCATTTCTCCTATTAGTGGAGACTGGGGGGATCCCTTCCCCAAAAACACCCCACCATGAGATTGAGACCACATAACACATTGAATATGATAGATTTGCATTTAGTTCGGCAGAGACACGTACAAAGCCATGAGTGTTAAGGTGAACTCGTAACTGCCACCACCAGTAGTTTAATGGTATGGCAAAACATGGCATAAAAGTGGTATCCCCGATGCTTGTTTCTGGCAATGAGAATAGGAGATGGGCGCGTGGTTGGTTAGTCCAACAGCATTATTAGTCAGTGAAAAGCTACGCGGGCGGTCGCAACCTCATGTTACTTGTCACACCTGTCCTGGCTGAATCCTAAACTCCAGGTTTGTTTGCGCTCGGCTCGGCTGCTATGCTGTGCTGTCTTCTGCAGCTGCGCTGCTGATCAGCTCTGCCTCCACTCCGCCCCTGCTGTGATCCATCCACGATCCTCCAGTCCTTATCCGATCTGTCTCGCAGGCCTGGAGATTCTGTAAGATGGCAGCAGCGCAGGTGCAGCATTAAGTATGTCAAAGTGTTTAAAAGGACAGAGAAATGAGTGGGCCCCCTAAGGAACAGTGGGCCCGGGTGTGCTGGGTGCTGACCTCAGCCATGCTCTGTTATAACAGGACACTGTAACGGAATTTCTAACGGTAATGCAAACCCGCCCTTAGGCCTCATGCACACGACCGTTGTGTGCATCCGTGTCCGTTGTTCTGTTTTCCGTGATTTTCTGCGGACCCATTGACTTTCAATGGGTCCGTTGAAAACTCGGAAAATGCACCGTTGTTCATCCGCGTCTGTGATCCGTGTTTCCTGTCCATCAAAAAAAATAGGACCTGTCCTATTTTTTTGACGGACAACGGTTCGCGGACCCATTCAAGTCAATGGGACCGTGAAAAAACACGGATGCACACAAGATTGTCATCCGTGTCCGTAGTCTACTTTCGCACAGACGGATCCGCAGATCCGTCTGCATAGAGCTTTTTCAGATCTGAGTTTTCACATCGTGAAAACTCAGATCCAACAGTATATTCTAACACAGAGGCATTCCCATGGTGATGGAGACGCTTCAAGTTAGAATATACTAAGAACTGTGTACATAACTGCCCCCTGCTGCCTGGCAGCACCCGATCTCTTACAGGGGGCTGTGATCCACACAATTAACCCCTCAGGTGCCGCACCTGAGGGGTTAATTGTGCGTATCATAGCCCCCTGTAAGAGATCGGGTGCTGCCAGGCAGCAGGGGGCAGACCCCCCTCCCTCCCTCCCCTGTATTAAATTCATTGGTGGCCAGTGCGGCCTCCCCTCCCCTAATTAAAATCCCCCCCCCTATCATTGGTGGCAGCGGAGAGTTCCGATCGGAGTCCCAGTTTAATCGCTGGGGCTCCGATCGGGTTACCATGGCAACCAGGACGCTACTGCAGTCCTGGCTGCCATGGTTACTTAGCAATTTTAGAAGCATTTAACTTACCTACGCTGTCTGTGACCGGTCGGGCGCTCCTCCCACGGGTAGTGACAGGTCTGTGCGGCGCATTGCTTATAGCACAGACCTGTCACTTACCAGCAGGAGGAGCGCCCGGTCGGTCACAGACAGCGCAGGTAATTATAATGCTTCTAAAATTGTTAAGTAACCATGGCAGCCAAGACTGCAGTAGCGTCCTGGTTTCCATTTTAACCGATCGGAGCCCCAGCGATTAAACTGGGACTCCGATCGGAACTCTCCGCTGCCACCAATGATGGGGGGGGGGGGAAGTTTTAATTAGGGGGGAGAGGAGAGACCGCACTGGCCACCAATGAATTTAATACAGGGGAGGGAGGGGGGCCGCACTGGCCACCAATTAATTTAAAACTGGGGAGGAAGGGGGGTCTGCCCCCTGCTGCCTGGCAGCACCTGATCTCTTACAGGGGGCTATGATACGCACAATTAACCCCTCAGGTGCGGCACCTGAGGGGTTAATTGTGCTGATCACAGCCCCTGTATAAGATCGGGTGCTGCCAGGCAGCAGGGGGCAGTCATGTACACAGTTCTTAGTATATTCTAACTTGAAGCGTCCCCATCACTATGGGAACGCCTCTGTGTTAGAATATACTGTCGGATCTGAGTTTTGACGATCTAACTCAAATCCGATGGTATATTCTAACATAGAGGCGTTCCCATGGTGATGGGGACGCTTCAAGTTAAAATATACCATCGGATTGGAGAAAACTCAGATCTGATGGTATATTGATAGGGACTCCTGACTTTACATTGAAAGTCAATGGGGGACGGATCCGTTTGCAATTGCACCATATTGTGTCAACGTCAAACGGATCCGTCCCCATTGACTTGCATTGTAAGTCAGGACGGATCCGTTTGGCTCCGCACGGCCAGGCGGACACCAAGACGACTTTTTCCTTCATGTCTGGTGATCCTCCAAAAATCAAGGAAGACACACGGAAACAAAAACGGAAACGGATCACGGAACAACGGAACCCCGTTTTGCGGACCGTGAAAAAATACTGTCGTGTGCATGAGGCCCTACTCTAGTTGGGGAGTGTTTTGGAAGGACAGATTCCCTTTAAGTCAAGGGATCAGCAACCCCCAGCACTCCAGCTGCGGTGAAACTAAAATTCCTAGCATCTGCACTTGCTTGTCTGCTCTCAGAACTCCCAAAAGAAGTGAATGGAGCATGCTTGGAGTTGTAGCTCCACAACAGCTGGAGTTTGCTGACACCTGATTTAATCCTTGCATAGCTGTGATATATACAGTGCTGCCCATAATTATTCATACCCCAGGCAAATTTTGACTTAGTTACTTTTATTTAACCAGCAAGTAATTTTTTGATGGGAAATGACATAAGATAATATGACAATGTACAAGAAGCATTATTGTGGGAAAAAAAACATTTCTCAGCTTTTATTTACATTTGAGCAAAAAGTGTCCAGTCCAAAAATTATTCATACCCTTCTCAATAATCAATAGAAAAGCCGTTATTAGCTATTACACCAATCAAACGCTTCCTATAATTGCAGACCAGCTCTTTGCATGTCTCCACAGGTATTTTTGCCCATTCATCTTTAGCAATAAGCTCCAAATCTTTCAGGTTGGAGGGTCTTCTTGCCATCACCCTGATCTTTAGCTCCCTCCACAGATTCTCAATTGGATTTAAGTCTGGACTCTGGCTGGGTCACTCCAAAACGTTAATGTTGTTGTCTGCTAGCCATTTCTTCACCACTTTTGCTGTGTGTTTTGGGTCATTGTCATGCTAAAATGTCCACTGGTGCCCAAGGCCAAGTTTCTCTTCAGACTGCCTGATGTTGTCATTGAGAATCCTCATGTTTTGCTCTTTTTTGATGGTGCCGTTTACTGTGATTAGGTTCCCTGGTCCATTGGCTGAAAAACACCCCCAAAGCATTAGGTTCCCACCACCATGTTTGACAGTGGGGATGGTGTTCTTTGGGTTGATAGCTTCCGCTTTTTTACTCCAAATGAAGGAAACATCATTGTGACCAAACAATTAAATTTTTGTTTCATCTGACCATAACACAGAAGACCAGAAGTCTTCTTCTTTGTCCAGATGAGCTTTTGCAAAGGCCAAGCGAGCTTTTGTGTGCCTGGTCTGCATCTGTGGAACCCAGCAGTTTGCAGTTTCTGTTGGATTGTCTGCCTTGAGACATTGCCACCAGCAGAGCCCAGATTCACCAAGATGGCCTTGGTGGTGATCCTTGGATTCTTTTTCACCTCTCTAACTATCCTCCTGGCCAGCACAGGTGTCACTTTTGGCTTCCGACCACGTTCTCTGAGATTTTCCACAGTGCGGAACATCTTGTATTTTTTGCTGAAATGTAAATAAAAGCTGAGAAATGGGTTTTTTTTCACAATAATGCCTCTTGTACATCGTCTTATTATCTTTTGGGAGACACCTATGTCATTTCCCGTCAAAAAATTACTTGCTGGTTGAATAAAAGTAGCTTTAAAGGGAACCTGTCACTGGGATTTTGGGTATAGAGCTGAGGACATGGGTTGCTAGATGGCCACTAGCACATCCGCAATACCTAGTTCCCATAGCTCTCTGTGCTTTTATTGTGTAAAAAAAACAATTTGATACATATGCAAATTAACATAAGAGTCATATCTTACTTGTGTGACCAGAGAAGAGTCATATTTTCAAGCTCTGACTCATCTCAGGTTAATTTGCATATGTATCAAATTGGTTTTTATACACAATAAAAGCACACAGAGCTATGGGGACTGGGTATTGCGGATGTGCTAGTGGCCATCTAGCAACCCATGTCCTCAGCTCTAAACCCAAAATCCCAGTGACAGGTTCCCTTTAAGTCAAAATTTGCCAGGGGTATGAATAATTATGGGCAGCAGTGTGTGTGTATATATATATATATATATATATATATATATATATATATATATGCGATCAAAATTAGGGAACAATTTATGAACACTTGATTTTTTCTGAAATAATGTAATCTACATTGATCATCATTTGAAGGATTTTTTGTAAGGGGTACACCATGCCATTAAAACAGTGTTTTCCAAAATAACCAAAGTATAATCAACATAAATCCATTATTTTTCTAAAACCTGATGATCATAATTATAGAACAGCAATGACTGTAGCACAGAGAAAGATTCAAACTAAATTTTCAGAAGGTTTCAACAGTCACCAATCAGTAGGAAGTGTACAGGCCCTAACTTTGAATGACTTCAGCACATCTGCGGCCACAGGACATCACTAGTCTCACACTGATCTGGTGGGATTTTGGTCAACTCTTCTTCAAGTCTCTTCAACAGTTCTGTGACTTTTGTGGGTTTATTGACCATAACTTTGACGCCAAGAATTTTCCAGAGGTTTTCTATTGGGTTTAGATCAGGACTCTGGGCTGGCCATTTCATTGTTTCAATGTTTTCAGTTTCAAGGAACTGCTTTACCCGTTTTGCTGTGTGACAGGGGGCATTGTCCTGCATAAAAATTGCTGGCTGATTGAGTGATGAACGCAAGGAAGGAAACGTGTTGTTGAAGAAGGTTCTGATACACACTTGCATTCACTCTGCCATATAGCTGCATGAGAGGTCCAACTCCTGCTGCAGGCAGGCGCCACCCTGGTTTTTTCCTAGCACACGGCTCTTCATTCGGTGAGTCCCTGTCTCCGCTTGTTCCCCTCTGTTTTATTGTCATCACCATTACTCTTATTTTCCATTGCTCATTGGTCTACAGCATTACCTTTTGTTTTACTGTCTGCTTGCATACCAATGATTGATTTTACAGAGGTGTTCATGCGGTTGACATGTGTCTCACCTGGTACTTTTTTCTAGTAACATTCAGTACATGGTTTAGAGCATTGTCTCTGCATTGTTTTCCATGTCTCTTCATTATACACTGTACCATGTTTTGTTGATCCGTGAGCTTGTTTCTTCCGGGGTGGCGTTTCTTTTTCTGTCCTCCGCTCCGACTTTTCATCATGTCCATGGCACCATTTATCTATTGGCTTCATTCATGTCATTTTTTATTATGCCTTAATAAACAATATATTTTTTGGTAACATGAGCTCCTTTTCCTTTTTTTCTGCCAGTTTACTCGGGAGCTTCTTACCGAGTCTTATCTTTATGTGTCCCTCCCCCGGGGTTTTACTATTCCAGTATAAGGGTGGTTATTTTTCCCCCCGCCCCCTATTTTGGGACATTTTGGGTTATTTTTTGTTTTGTTGTATATACTATATACCTGTACACACTTCATCTATTATACCTCATACCTAACATATAAGTACACTTCTGTATATACTATATATCTATACACACTGTATCTATTATACCTCGTACCTCACATATCGGTACACTGCTGTATATACTATATATCTATATACACTGAATCTATTATACCTCGTACTTCACATATCAGTGCACTGCTGTATATACTATATATCTGTACACACTGCATATATCACATAATATTATAGATGCAATGTGTGTGTATGTGTATGTGTGTGTGTATATATATATATATATATATATATATATATATATATATATATATATATACACATACACAGAGCAGTGTATTGATGTGAGACATACAAGGTATAATACTGTAGATGCAGTGTTTTCAGATATATGTGGTCAGTTATACATTATGCTCACTGTGTGTGAGGTACATGAGGTAGTGGTCATTGTAACTGTCTGAAGTATTATACATAAGTGAGCAATGAGTAAAAACAGGGCATCGGGGGGGGGGGGGTAAATGAAAAGAAGTGGAGGACCTCCTCTTACCACTCCATTTCAGTCTGTATGGATCAATGCAGAGCTGATTGTGAACGTCTAATACTTGCTGTTAGGGGTTGAAGGACCTGTGATGATATCATCACATGTCCTGGCAGATGTACCTTTCAAACCTAGGAACTACACCATTTTTGGTGCAGTTCCTTTGCTAGATCCTGGAGGACCTGTGATGTTGAAGATTATGTCATCACAGGTCCTAGCAGATGCACTGTTCTAACCTGGGAACTACACTTTACACTGTGCAGTTCCCTTACAGGACCTGTGATGACATCATCAAAGGTCCTTTAGCTGTAGAAAGGTAGACAGGAGCAATTAGGGGGCGGGGCCTCTCCTCCACTGCGGGCCCCTCTTCCTCACAGGCCCCATAGCAGCTGCGTGGTCTGCATATATGGTAGGTACGCCACTGCTGTCCACACAACTTGCTCCTCAGCAAAGGTGAGTCTAGCCTTTTGATTCTTTCTGCTAATGAGAGGTTTGGTCACTGCAGAGTGGGCTTTTAGTCCAAATGCTCTTAAATGTTGAGACACTGTATGAAGAGACAGATCCTTACTAGTGATGAGCGAGCACCAAAGTGTTCGGGTGTTCGGGTATTCGGTCCGAACACATCGCGATATTCGTGCGTTCGGCCGAGCACCCGAGTATAATGTAAGTCAATGGGAGACAACCAGGCACCCCCTGCTCGGATGAAGGGAGGGTGCCTGGACCATAGGAAAAGGTCTGAAAGTGATGGAAACACCTCTGAAATCGATCAGGAACAGCAGGGGGACCATGTATGGATGCATCTTGGACACCAATGTCGCTGCTGGGAACCATGTTGTCCAAGTTGTACGGCACTTTTACAGACTGCCAAAAAAATTCCTAAAACCCCGCCCCCACAAAAAAAAAATCCTTTTTAGAGGAAAATTTGTTAGGAAACGTTCTTTCCTGTAGATTCAATTGTATATACAGTGTAAGTGCTGACAAAAATTACAAGGAAGAAGCACTCTGATACAGCCTGTATTTCACCTAAAGGAGGGCCTCATTCACATGGTGGTACAATTGTTCAGGTAGTGGGACTCCTACACTCACACAGCCTATGCACTAAGTGAAAGGGCTGCCAAAAATTACAAGGAACCGGCACTCCAATGCACCTTTTATTATACATAAAAGAAGGGCATCATACACACCCTTTAAAAATTATAATTAATGGCCTGCTGGTGACCCTCAAAAAACATTAGGAGCAAGGGCCTGCTGGTTAGCCTCTAAAACATTATGGGTGAGGGCCTGCTGGTGAGCTGACCCTCTTAAACATTATGTCTGAGGGCCTGCTGGTGAACTGACCCTGGAAAACTTTGGAGGTGAGGGCCTACAGGTGGGCAGACTTTATGAAACATTGGAGGTGAGGGCCTGAAGGTGAGCGAACCTCATAAAACATTGTAGTGAGGTCCTACAGGTAAGCAGACCGTATGAAACATTGGAGGTGAGGGCCTGAAGGTGAGCGAACCCCATAAAACATTGTAGTGAGATCCTACAGGTGAGCAGACCATATGAAACATTGGAGGTGAGGGCCTGAAGGTGAACAAACCCCATAAAATATTGTAGTGAGGGCCAACAGGTAAGCAGACCGTATGAAACATTGGAGGTGAGGGCATGAAGGTGAGGGAACCCCATAAAACATTGTAGTGAGGGTCTACAGGTGTGCAGACCCCATAAAACATTGTAGTGAGGGCCTACAGGTAAGCAGACCGTATGAAACATTGGAGGTGAGGGCCTGAAGGTGAGCGAACCCCATAAAACATTGTACTGAGGGCATATATACTGTATGGAACAGGAGGAGGATGAGAAAACAAGATTCAAACATATACCCTTTTTTGGAGGTGAAAAGGGTGCATCTAAATCTTGTGGATTGAGTACATTGTAAAGCATACATTTAAATTGCGTGTTTGTTCCTCATTAGCTCAGCGTTCCTCTGGTGGAGTGGAGAAATCAGGAGCCTTGTTCATTTTTATCTGAGTCAACCTGTCAGCATTGCCAGCGGACAAGCGGATACGCTTATCTGTTATAATGCCACCAACAGCACTAAATACACGCTCAGACAATACGCCGGCTGCAGGGCAGGCCAGCACCTACAAGGCATAGAGCGCAAGTTTGGTCCACGTGTCCAGCTTGGACACCCAGTAGTTGTAAGGCACAGAGGGATCATTCATGATGTTGACACGGTCTGCTATGTATTATTTCACCATCTTCCAAAACCTGTCCCTCCATGAGCCACTAGGTCGCGCTTCAGGGTGAGGTTGCTGGCGGGGTGTCATAAAAGTGTCCCATGCCTTGGACAGTGTTGCCCTGCATTTGTTGGAACTGTTGTGTGTTCCCCTTGTCTCCCTTCCTCGGTTGCCAAAGGAAGTATGGACTCTGCCGCCAGCATTGTCAGATGTAAATGTTTGGAGCAATTTCTCAACAAGGACCTTCTGGTATTGCACCATTTTACTTGCCCTCTCCACCGCAGGAATGAGAGATGAGATGTTCTCTTTGTAGCGGGGGTCGAGAATGGTGAACACCCAGTAATCTGTGTTGTAATGCATATAACACGAGGGTCGCGGGAAAGGCAGCCTAACATGAAGTCAGCCATGTGTGCCAGAGTACCAGCAGGCAAGACGTCTATGTCGACGTCAGCATGACTTTCCATCTCCTCCTCCTCCTCATCCCCTTGTGCCCATTCACATCGAACCAGTGGAATTAAAGTTCCGTCGGTAGTACCCTCTGTAGCAGAGGCAACATTCTCCAGCTCCTCCTCCTCATGGTATAATTTGCGCTGAGAAGACGAAATGTGGGTGGTCTGGCTATCATCCACACTAAAGTCCTCCCCCATTTCCATGTGTGCCACATCCAGAGCGTCGTCCTTAATTGTGAGCAGCGATTGTTTGAGTAGACACAGAAGTGGGATGCTTACGCTGATTATAGAGTTATCGCCACTAACCATCTTTGTGGATTCCTCAAAGCTTCTTAACACCTCACAGAGGTCTGCCATCAATGCCCACTCCTCGCTTGTGAATAGTGGAAGTTGACTCAAAAGTCGACTACCATGTTGCAGCTGGTATTCCACAACTGCCCTCTGCTGCTCACAAAGCCTGGACAACACGTAGAACGTAGAGTTTCAGTGCGTGCTCACGTCGCACAACAGTCGGTGAGCTGGAAGCCCCAAGCGCTGCTGCAGCGTTGACAGAGAGGCTGAAGCTGTGGATGACATGCGGAAATGGGTACCCACACGGCGCGCCTTTACTAGTAGCTCTGTCAAATTTGGGTATGTTTTAATAAAGCGCAGAACCACTAAGTTTAATACATGCGCTAGGCATGGCACGTGCATCAGGTTGCCAAGCTCCAAAGCCGCCACCAAGTTACGACCATTGTCCGACACAACCATGCCTGGTTGTAGGTTGAGTGGCGACAGCCACAGCTCGGTCTGTTTCCTTATACCCTGCCACAGCTCTGCAGCGGTGTGCTGTTTGTCCCCTAGGCAGATCAGTTTCAGCACGGCCTGTTGACGTTTTCCCACAGCAGTGCTACACTGCTTCCAGCTACTGACTGGCTGACTGCTGGAGGTAGAAGTGGTGGAGGTAGCGGCAGAAGAGGAGGAGGAGGAGGAGAAGTGAGGGTTAGAGCCAGTAACATATCTGCTGGCGGAGACCCTGATGGATGTAGGGCCCACAATCCTGGGTGTGGGTAGCACCTGTGCCATCTCAGGGTACGACTCACTCCCAGCCTTCACAACATTCACCCAGTGTGCAATCAGGGAAATGTAGCGTCCCTGGCCACCAGCACTTGTCCATGTGTCCGTGATGAAGTGGACCTTCCCAGTAACTGCAATGGTCAGGGCATGGTTGATTATCTGGGACACATGTTGGTGTAAGGCGGGCACGGCACACCGTGAAAAATAGTGGCGGCTGGGGACCGCGTACCGAGGGACGGCAGCTGACATCAGGCTTCGGAAGGCTTCAGTCTCCACAAGCCTATATGGCAACATTTCAAGGACCAGTCATGGGAAGTTGTCATGGGAAAGTTGCGCATTTAGAGCTATGGACAGTGGGTGGGTGGCTGGGTATTTCCGCTTGCGTTCAAATGCCTGGGGTAAGGACAATTTGACGTTGTGCTGGGACAGGGAAGTGGATGTATTTGCTGATGGTGCATGCGAAGGCCCAGGTGCAGGGCAAGGGGCATCCGGACCTGCGCCTTTGACAGGGGATTGGCCAGCAGTGCGTAACATAGGGGAAGAGGAGGCAGTGGGGTGGCCGGCAGACCCAGATTGTGGACCCAGGTGTTCGGCCCACTGATTAGGGTGCTTGGATGCCATGTGGCGGATCATGCTGGTGGTGGTGAGGTTGCTGGTGTTCCCGCCCCGGCTCATTTTGGTACAAGTTGAAAACTACCACTCTTTTGTCGTCTGCACTTTCCGCAAAAAAGCACCATACTGTGGAACACCTACCCCTTGGCAAGGAAGACTTACGCATGTGGATGCTCGGTGTAACGGTTGCGGGCCTGTTTGGTGTGGGCCGACTTCTCCCTTTTGACACACCACTGCCTCTTACAGCTTGTTGTGTTGCTGCAGAACCCTCCCTTTCTGTACTGCTTTCCTCGCTCTGATTTTCACCTTCCCAAGTTGGGTCAGCGACCTCATCGTCCACCACCTCCTCTTCCACTTTCACATGTGTCACGTATGTATGATGGAAGTGATTCCATAAATGGTCGGATTCATTTGTCAATATAAATGCCGATATTTTGCCGTGATTGGGTTTTGTGGAAAAAGAAAATCATATTCTGCCTGATCAATCAGTTTTTCTTTTAGTCCCTTATTTATAATATTTTCTCAGAAAGAAAGTGGATACACAGACTAAATTCTGTGACACCTAATAGTTTAAACGAGTATTTGTCATATAAGCCATTCTTGTGAATCATGAGTTGGCTGGATATATCCACTTAATGAAAAAAGTATATACTATCTGCCTGAATTCCATCCAGCATATATGTAAAAATCCTGTGCTGGAATATACAATCATTATCAGTGCCATTCGATATATAGCCGTGCTTATTTAGTAATACTTGCATCTTAAATAGTGATTAAAATTAGCACACAGCATACATCTGGAGGCCGCTTTGTTTTAAATTTATTAATGATGTGGTCAAAGAACTTTTCAAATATACTTTAAAGATCTACCATATACCCTGTTTCCTTTAGAAATCCAGTATTCGATTAAAAGAGATCGACAGGGTTAATTGAATGGTGGCAATCGTCCGATCATGAGAATACCTTTCTTCTTCTTTATTGTATACTCGCATTGCATTGCGAGTGTAAACAAATACTTGCGTAATAAAAACTGTCCGGGGAGACGAAGTAAGATCCCCATGGTAACTTGACGCCCACATACCACGTCACTGTCACGGATGGTGTACAGGAAACAAGACAATGCAATATAATCAATGACCCACTGGATCCACAACTAAGGAACAAAAGGGAG